>NW_028261386.1:3367255-3579755 GCF_051295495.1 Thamnophis sirtalis | reverse complement strand
GAGGCGGTGATGGATCCGTACGGAAGTGTGCGAATATCAGGATTAAATCTACGCCAGCTGCTTTAAGGCGACTCAACACCAAATTTAGAATAAAGCCAAGAAGACAGAAAGCATAAAACTATAACTTCATTACCGAACTTCCGGTTGGGCCGTTCAGTCCCAAACTTCCGGTTGGGCCGTTCATTCCTGAACTTCCGGTTGGGCCGATGGGCCGTTTTTCGCCCTCCCCATCCTTCAGAGGCTTTCCTGAAGTTTGGGGGGGGGGGTGAAAATGGCCTCTCCCGGTCCTCTGGGAGGTTGAAAAATCAGCTGGCTGGCGCACATGTGTGCCAGAGCTGACAGTTGGCATACCAGCAAATATGGTTCTGTGTGTAGCCATCACAGCTATACCATTTCAGACAAATGGCTGTCCAATTTCTTCTTAAAAACCTCCAGTGATGAAGCCAAGACAACTTCTGGAGGCGAGTTGTTCCACTGGTTGTTATCACTGTCAGGAAATTTATCCTTACTTCTAGGTTGCTTCTCTCCTTGATTAGTTTCCACCCATTGCTTCTTGTCCTGCCCTCAGGTGCCTTGGAGGATAGTTTGACTCCCTCTTCTTTGTGGCAACCCCTGAGATATTGGAAGACTGCTATCATGTCTCCCCTGGTCCTTGTTTTATTAAACTAAACATTCCCAATTCCAGCAACTGTTCTTTACGTGGTTTAACCTCCAGGCCCCTAATCCTCTTTGTTGCTCTGCTCTGCCCTCTTTCTAGAGCCTCCACATCTTTTTTAAATTGTGTGGCCTTACAAAGGCATTACAAGTGGTATTAACGCTTCACATGATGTTGATTCTATCCCTCTGCTTATGCAGCCTTGGACTGCATTGGCTTGTTTGTGGGCTGCCGCACTATGCAATATTAAACGTAATAATTTATGAACTGTAATTTATTAACTGGAGAGTAGGAGAGTAGGAGAGAAGAAAGGAGGGAAGGAAGGAGGGAAGGAAGGAAGAAGAAGTAGGAATGTTGTAAGATAAGATGGAGTTATGGGATGGTAAGAAAGTAATTTCAAGTATATTGTCAACTGTAGGGGGAAAAAAATTAATTTCAAGTTCATTTGGTTTTAGCACTGGATGCTATTTGATAGAAAATGCTACGTAGTAGGTTTTTACTGTATTTGATTTACTGTGTTTTTCTTATTTAATTGATAACATACAACAGTCTTTGATTGATGAAAATGACTTCTTGCTGAATAAATACATTTTGGGCAAAAAAAATATAATAATTTATTAACTGTAAATACCTTCTGACTCCCAGAGACTCTGAGCAGTTTACAAATTGCTAAAATACTTTTCAAAACAAGACCACACAAAACGCATTTGTGCCAAAAAAAAGGGGAAAAAACGCCCATTGGGTAAAATGGATTTCCTTAATGAATGCAGCTTTTCCTTAAGAACTCTTTGCTTAACAATATCTGCAAACAAACTTTAAACCAGTGTTTCTCAACCTTGGCAACTTGAAGATGTCCGGACTCCAACTCCCAGAATTCCCCAGCCAGCATTCGCTGGCTGGGGAATTCTGGGAGTTGAAGTCCGGACATCTTCAAGTTGCCAAGGTTGAGAAACACTGCTTTAAACCATCAATTCTGCCCACGTAATACCTCAACTTACGAGGTATGTAATGACTTGCTCGCAAAGGTGTTTTTTTTTCAGGAGGCAACTGGACTTTCTTGTTTTTTTTTTCTTTTGAAGACATTTCACTTCTCATCCACGAAGGTTCTTCGGCTCTGACACGATGGTAGGGAATGGAAGAAGCTTAGGGGGGAGGGGGGGATATATATTATGTGCTAGATTTTAAAGTAACGTGATTGCACTTGTATACTGTTGCTCTTTAATTTCACTGTAAAAATAGGACAAGCTGAATATATTAATAGATTGTAGAAATACACCGGAGGGAGGAGTAGAAGGATAGAAGAAAGAGGGGTAGCGAGGGTGGGAGAGAGGACTGGAGGGAGGGGGAGGAGGAAGGGAGGGAGCGTATCCGGAGAGAGGAGTGGTAGAGGGGGAGGGGAAGTAGGGTAGAGGGGAATGATGGAGGGAAGAAGGGAAGTTGGAGGGGGGGCGAAAGAAAGGGTGTATGGAGGGTTGAAGAGGTACATTGGGTTTTTATTTTGGGGGGTATTGCCGACAAGAGGGATGGCTGTGTTTATTGTGTAATGTTATATGGGCCCGGTTATGCACAGTATATATGTGACTGTATGAAAAAGAAATGGAAAATAAAAACACATTTAAAATAAAAATAAAAAAAGAGAATAAAATAAGAAAAATAGAAAAAAAAGAATATAGTAAAAAAATACAAAAAAAAATACAAAAAAAAAAACACCTAAAAAACGATAAGGAAAAAAAAAAAGCAAAAAACAAGGAAGTCCGGTTGCCTCCTGGAAAAAATAAAATAAAAAGCTCCTTCGGGACAACTATCACTTGGATGACTGAGGAATCTCTACAGACCTATGGAATGACTTCCCATCATAATTCCAATTACCGTATTTTCCGGACTATAAGACGCACCGGTGTATAGATGCCCCAAGATTTCAAAGAGGTAAGTAAGAAACAAAAAAGTTTTTGTCCTCCCCGGCCTTCAGAAGCCCTCTACAGGCTTCAGCAGGGCTGGGGGAAGGCAAAAACGCCCCCGTTTTGGGGGGAAACGGGCAGAAAACAGGCCATTTTTTGCAAAAATGCCTGTGTTTTTGTGAAAAACGCCCCATTTTTCACCCATTTTTCGTAAAAATGGGATGTGGGGGTGGGGCTTTGGGAGGACAAAAATGGCTGTATTCGGTGTATAAGATGCACCAACATTTCTATGCTCTTTGGGGGGGAGGTGTGTCTTATACTCCCAAAAATATGGTACTTCTAGTTTCCGGCCAAAAATGCCTACGGCATAAAATGGATTCATTTAATGACCTTCCTTAAAAACTGCTATGGTCACTTAATTGCCACAAAAAAATGTCCCCAAAAAATCAGGTGCAGCCACATAATGCCTCTTCTTACAATTGCAATGACATACGACCATAATTCCAGGTTCAATTACAGTCGTAAATTGAGGAATATCTTTATAATGAAAGTAGGACATGAATGAGAGTATGTGGAGTGCCTAATGGGTACAGCTGGTCCTCGATTCACGATGGTTTCATTTAGTGACCATTCGAAGTTACAACGGTACCGGGAAAAGTAACTTATGACCATTTTCATACTTACGACCATTGCAGCATTCCCATAATCACGTAATCAAAATTCAGGTGCTTGGCAACGGACTCATATTTACAACGGTTTACAGTGTCCCGGGGTGATGCGATCCCCTCTTGCGACTTTCTAACAAGCAAAGTCACCGGGGAAGCCAGATTGTTACTATGGTAATTTAACAACCGCAAGGATTCACTTAACAACGGTGGTGAGAAAGGTCGTAAAATGGGGCAAACCCCATTTGACAACCGTCTCGCTTACCAACAGACATTTTGGGCTCATCAGGGGTCATAAATGGAGGGTTACGTGTTGTTCAGCATTGAGCCGAGGGTAAAGACGCCTGATGTCCCCTTAATTATCTGATGCCCTTGTGTGACTAAATATAAAAGATCTGTTTATGGTGATAGCAGGAGGTGTGTTGGAAGAAGATTCGTGTGGTTTTTATCAGATAATGCAATGCTGTTGGCTGGCCCCAGGATCTACAATGAATGATAGGCAGTATGATGCAACAAAGAGGAAGGATTGTAAAATTAACGAAGCAAAGTCCAAGGCAGTTGAGGTTTTGCAAGAAGAATGGTGTGAATGAATGCAAGTTATACACAAATATACAAGCACACTAAAAAGCAGAGACCTCCCCCTGCCAACAAAGGTGTGTCTAGTCAAGGCTCTGGTTTTCCCAGTTGCAATGGATGGCTGTGAAAGTTGGACCATAAGGAAGGCTGAGGGCCAAAGAATGGAGGCCTCTGAACTCTGGTGCTGGAGAAGACTCCTGCATTGAGTCCCTTGGACTGCAAGGCCATCCAACCGGTCAGTCCTAGAGGAGATCCACCTTGACTTATAGAGTGCTCCTGGGGGCTGGGGAGGGCAGAAATGAGCAAAAATGGGCCGTTTTTTTGCTCGATTTTGCTCCCCTTAGCCCCAGGAGTCCTCAATTTATGACCATTCGTTTAGTGACTGTCAAAGTCACAACTCTATAAGCTTCCTAATGCCCTTTTTTGGACAAAAACTGGGCTATTTGTTGCTCATTTTTGCCCCCCCACCTTCCCCGCCGGAACACTCTACAAGCCTCCTAAGGGATATTCATGCCCTTTTTTTGAAGGAAAAAAAAACTGGCTCATTTTTGGGAAGTTTGTAGAGTGCAAAAACTTTTTTTTTTTATTTGCCTCTTCAAAACCTTGGTGCGTCTTATACTCCGAAAAACATGGTAATTCCACTGTGCTACTAATCCAATGCTCTTCCGAAGGCCAGATCCTGAAGAGGAAACTCAATGGCTTTGGCCACCGAATGAGAAGGAAGGATTCCCTAGAGAAGAGCCTCCTGCTGGGGAAGATGGAGGGCAAAAGAAGAAGAAGGGGACGACAGAGAATGAGGAGGCTGGATGGAGTCACAGAAGCAGTCGGCATGAGGTTAAATGGACTCCAGCGGATGATAGAGGACAGGAAGTTCTGGAGGAAGGTTGTCCATGGGGTCGCGATGGGTTGGACACGACTTCGCAACTAACAACAACAACAACAAATTGATAGATAGATAGATAGATAGATAGATAGATAGATAGATAGATAGATAGATAGATAGATAGATGATAGATAGATTGATAGATAGATATAGAGATATATATTTCCAAGATACAGTAAGTAAATGAATGAATAAGAGCAAGGATTGGTTGCCACTTTTTTCAGTGCTGTAATCACTTTGACAGTCACTAAACAAATGGTCATAAATTGAGGACAACCTGTGAAAGGAATTATTTTGGTGGTAGAGCAGACAGATGCAGGAAAGGGATTTAAGCAGAAGGACCATCACTCAGACATGGGACGATTGCAAGAGTCTTGGGTTGAGGAGGGGTTGGGCTAAATGACCGCCGGGCGGCTGCTTATCCGGTTTCCAAGCAGGGGTGAGTTCCTGCCAGTATACCTTTTAATCCCAGATGTTGAGAAGCACCATTTCCTTGCCCCATTGATAACACTGAAAAACATCTTGCTTTCCAGCTGTTTTCCTGCAAGGGGCTTCACAGCAGAATGCATGCTGCTCTCAGGCGACTTCCTTTCCCTTTCGCAACAACACTGTGAGGTAGGACGTTGTATAAACCTAGCACGATTGAGCCCCAGGAGAGTTAGAGAGCTTGGCCACATTATGAACCTTCGTCCGAATCTCCATGAATCTAGTTGGGCTCCCAAATCTTGCATCACATGGTCCAAAATGAAAATGGCTCTCGCAGATCCATGCACAGATCAATGCGAGCCATGCACGGGGAAAGTAACACCTTTCCGCTAGGAATTCCCTGGGCCCCCTCGGCAACCTATGGAGAATCTTACCACCCAGCAGGAGGAGGTTATTAATAAATGACTTAATGTTGACAATTTCTCCTTAACAGCCTGGTTAAATTAACAGCAACATACATAACCACTTCACAGTTCAATGCCAGTCGCAAAATGTTACCAGTTGTTATTTGCAAATCCAGAGGGGAAATTGTTGTTCCCCTGAATTTGCAAGCCTGGGGAGGGGGGGGGAGGAGGAGGAGGAGGAGGAGGAGGAGGAGGAGGAGGAGGAGGAGGAGGAGGAGGAGGAAAAGGAAATGCATGAGGTAAGGGGAAGAGGAGGAGGGAGGAGAAGGGAGGATAGGTAAAAGGAGGTGGAGGAAGGGGAAGTGGAGGAGGAGAAGTGGAGGAGGGAAAGAGAAGGAGAGGAAGAAGAGGAGAAGGGTAAAGGGGAGGGGAAGGAGGAGAAGGAAGAGGAGGAGGAGGAGGAGGAGGAGGAGGAGGAGGAGGAGGAGGAGGAGGAGGAAAAGGAAATGCATGAGAAGGTAAGGGGAAGAGAAGGAGGAGGGAGGAGAAGGGAGGATAGGTAAAAGGAGATGGAGGAAGGGGAAGTAGAGGAGGAGAAGTGGAGGAGGGAAAGAGAAGGAGAGGAAGAAGAGGAGAAGGGTAAAGAGGAGGGGAAGGAGGAGAAAAGAAGAAGAAGAGGAGGAGGAGGAGTAACAGAAATAATAGATTAAGAGTTGGAAGGGACCTTGCAGGTCATCTAGTCCAACCCCCTGCCCAAGCAGGAGACCTTATATCTGCCTCTACCTAGTATCGAACTCACAACCTCCTGACTGTGAGGCAACAGCTCCACCTTAGGAGGAGGAGGAGGATTAGGAGGAGGAAGAGGAAGGGATACAACTGAAAGATGAAGGGGAAAGATTGGAGAACGGATGAAAAGGGAGGAGGGAGAAAGGAAGGAGAAGCAGTAGAGAAGGAAGAACAAGGGAAAGGAATGGAGAAGGAAGGGAAAGAATAGAGAAGAAAGGGAAAATGGAAAGAGATGGAAGAAGAGAAGGAGGAATGGAAAAAGAAAAGGGGAAGAAATGAAGAAGGAAGAGGATAAAGAGAAGGGAGGGGCTACGAAGAACGGTTGCAGGATCTGGTTTGGCCAGTCTAGAGAAAAGAAGAATTAAGGGTGATATGATAGCAGGATTCCAGTATTTGACAAATAAGATGGGATCAAATTATTCTCCAAAGCACCAGAAGGCTTTGGACAAGAAACAATGGATGGAAACTAATCAAGGAGAGAAGCAACCTGGAATTAAGGAGAAACTTCCCAGCAGTGAGGACAATTAACCAGTGGAACAGCTTGCCACCGGAAGTCGTGAGTTCTTCATCACTGGAGGTTTTTTAAGAAGAGACTGGACAGTCACTGGTCTGAGATGGTACAGGTTCTCCTGCTTGAGCAGGGGGCTGGACTAGAAGACCTCCAAGGTCCCTTCCAGCTCATTCCTTTCTATTCGACTAACAACCATTCATTTAGTAACTACTGCTCCAAGTTACAACAGCATTGAAAAAAAAGTGACAGCTTTTCACACTTACGACTGTGGGAAGTTATCATCCAGCCCTCTCCCAGAAAAATGAAATATCCTAGGAAATATTGAAAAGGCAGAATATTTCTCTGAATGTGAAAAGAAAGAAACATGCTTTAAAAGACAGAGTAGCTCCCTGTAGCTTCCTGCCCATCCACACTTTGTCAATAGGCCATTGAGAAGGCCAGGCTAGCCCACTTTACATAATAAAGACTTCCCCACTGCAGCTGTAGGGGGAAGGGATATTACTCAACTCTCCACATGGCATCTGAGAACTCATGCCTGTATTCAAAACAGCCTAGAGAGTAGCTCCCTGCATGGCCCCATGGGAGTCTGACAACCAATCAGAATACATTTCTTACACAGGAACAGGAAACAGAGAGGTTGGACTAAAGAGGTTATAAAAAGCCTGGTAAGCCCCTCCTTCAGCCCTTCTCTTCTTCTCCACCAACACTGAAGCATGTGATCACCTTTTCTGTTCAGGGCTCAAGCCATGTGGTCCTGTCCACCATTAAAACCATCTTTCCAAGCAGCCTCCATGTCTCCAGTGTCTTTTTCCCCACTTGGAGCTGAACCCAGAAGGACATTTCTTCTAACACCACCATGATCAAGTAATCAAAAATGCAGTCACTTAGCAACTGCCTCGTATTTATGACGGTTGCAAGGTCCCAGGGTCTCGTGACCCCCTTTGGTGACCTTCTGACAAACCAAAATCAATGGGTAGTCTGGATTCCCTTAACAACCGTGGTACTTAATTAACCTCCATTGTGGTCGTAAGTTGAGGACAACCTGTAAAACTTTTGGGGTGCCATCACCTCGGAGAGAGAAAGGGAGGCAGAGAGCTGTATTCCCCCCCACAAAAAAAGAGATCCATCAAGGAGAAAAGCAAAACATGATTTAATTTACATTCGACACGGAAAGGAAGTGAACGCAAGGCAGCTAATTACCCATATATCTAATACTTCTCTGGTATTAAAATGAGAATTCAGTGGCAGCCCGTTGTGAATTTATGGCCTTCGGTTCTCTGAACTGCCTCAGGCTGCAGTGTGCTTGATTATATTGTAGATTTCATTTTCCGCAGCTTTTGTTTTTTAATTGCATACATCGCTCTGCGTCGTGCATCAAGGGAAGGACTACATGAATTGAATAAGCAAACAAACAAATTATGCAAGCAACCCCTGAGGCTGGAGCTGTTGTGGCTGGCCAGCGGCCAGAAGAGCTGGCAGCAGAGTCGGACAGTGAGGAGGTTGGGGAGGAACATGGGCCAGTCCTGGAAGCTGGGGAAGGCTCGGACGAGGGCTCTGCGTCGGAGGCAGAGAGGGGGCCAGGGCCATCTGGCAGTTCTCAGCTGCCTTCGGAGTTAGACAGCAGTGAGGCAGAGGAACAGCTGGAGCCTGTTCCCAGTGTGCGCCTGCGCAGAGCTGCCAGAAGAAAAGAACAACTCATAAATCAGGGTGGACTTGGAAGTAAAGACACAAGTGAAAGATGATTGGCCCCTCCCATAGGACATAAAAGAGGAGCGAAAGGGGAGTGGCTTTTGCAGGAAACAATTCGTTCGATCGGTCCTTCGTTAGATTCGTTTCAGGAGTGTGAAGATCTGTCCTTGAATCTCAGAGACTCTGTGCCAAATCTTTCCTTGCACAGCATCTCATTTAGAAAATATTCACATGGCAGATTTCCAACATAGATAAGGTCTGTGGCCATAAATTCACCTTTGAAAGACTGTTTTCCAGGCCTTGCTGAAGGGGAATGAGAGGAATTCACATTCATTTAATAAAAGGGGTTTTGTTGGGACCAGGATTCTGCCTGGTGCTTTTTGGGGAACCCTCGGTCAGAACAGGAGCCTAGGTTTCTGGGGATTTAAAAAAAGGGCCTTCTTACATTTTCTAGGATTTCTTCCTTACTCAAAATAGCATCAATTAAAGAGGGGTGGAGGGTTAATCACCAAATGTGGAGAAGCTGCAAAAATGTCTTTTAAATAAATAATACACTTAGTCTTCAAGTTATGACTGCAATTGTGTCCAAAATTTCTGTTGCTAAGTGAGACATTTGCTAAGTAAGCTTTGCCCCATTTTACGACTTTTCTTGCCTCCGTTGTTAAGTGAATCGCTGAAGTTGATAAGTTAGCAAAGCTTGGAAAACACTGTTTCAGAGGCTCACTCTCTGTTGTCACTTTTTAAAGGCTCCATTTATAAAAGGACATTCGGCATGCTCCGTCCCGTGCGCAGTCATGCGCACACATTCATGCATGTTCTGGCTTGGGCACTTGGTGCTGGAAAAAAATTGCCATCACTAGTCTAATTGGTTTAAAAAGCGGCTGGATGATTTTGGGCCAATCACTCTCTCTCAGCCCAACCTACATCCCAGGGTTATTGTCCTGGGAAAAATAGCCGGAGGAAGGAATATTCGGCATATTCATTCTCCTTGAATTATTTACAGAAATAATAAAGACAGGGTTATCAATTAAAATAAGCAAATGTTGTGAAGAACTGTTCGTGTGAAATCTAAGCTCCAAATATAGCAATTATTCATTTTCAGCTAGAATCCTTTGCTCTTCAAACATTATTGGGCCACCATTTGTCTGAAACGATGTATTTTTTTTTCCTTTTTTGAACAAAAGGTTGGACTAGAACACCTCCAAGGTCCCTTCCAATTCTTGTTATTCTGTTAGAAAGACAATCAGCACAATCTGCTACTCTGCCATGAAAACATTTTAACCCACCTTGTTAAAGTTTAAAAGCACACAAACACAATACGTGCAGAAACATATGCAGGGAGAAAATCTTCTATTGACCTCTGGCTTAAATACTCCTCAAACACGGCGCATTTCAACAAATGACAAATGCTCAGTCGCTTAAAGGCCACAGATCTTTTACCGGTTTGCAAATTTGCAAATACAATACAATACAATAGCAGAATTGGAAGGGACCTTGGAGGTCTTCTAGTCCAACCCCCTGCCTAGGCAGGAAACCCTACAGGCAAATGGCTATCCAACATCTTCATAAAGACTTCCAGTGTTGGGGCATTCACAACTTCTGGAGGCAACTTCTGTTCCACTGATTAATTGTTCTAACTGTCAGGAAATTTCTCCTCAGTTCTAAGTTGCTTCTCTCCTTGATTAGTTTCCACCCATTGCTTCTTGTTTGACCCTCAGGTGCCTTGGAGAATAGTTTGACTCCCTCTTCTTTGGGGCAACCTCTGAGATATTGGAAGACTGCTATCATGTCTCCCCTGGTCCTTCTTTTCATTAAACTAGATGTACCCAGTTCCTGCAACTGTTCTTCATATGTTTTAGTCTCCAGTCCCCTAATCAGTATACCTGATACTCCAAGTATATTTTTGGTCAGGTTTCCAAAGGATACCCTAATCCATTCATGAGCCTCGAGCCAAGTTTCAAAAGAAACTTGCTTTTATGAGTTGACATTTTTAACTAAAGCAAAATCTACAATTGCCTCAAAGTTTTACATTTAGGAAGGAAACATCAAACTCGTGCTCAATCCCGACAAGACCGAGTGGCTGTGGATGCTGCCCCCGAAGGAGCTTTCCTAACAACTATACCATTGTAATTTCAAACAGTCACTAAACAAACTGTTGTAAGACGAGGACTACTTGCAATTGGATAAAATTTGCAGGGGGAGAATTGGGAGCTCCCAACTGAAGACAGATATAACCAATCCAGCACATAATTTCTCCAAGATCCTGTGTTGAGATCCCCAGTTGCTTTAATTTAGCATTTCTTTCCTTTGAAAAGTATTGGGCGAAGGGTTTAGATAATAAGATGACATGCAAAAAACAGATGTACGAGTTAGTCCTCGACTTATAACAGTTCATTTAGTGACCATTCAAAGTTACAACAGCACTGAAAAAAAGCGACTTATGACTGTTTTTCACAACTTACAACCTTCGCAACATTCTCCAGCGATCAAAATTCAGATGCTATTCATATTTACGACCGTTGCGGTTTCCCAGGGCAACGTGATCCCCTTTTGCGACCTCCTGACAGGCAAAGTCAATGGGGAAGCCAGTTTCACTTAACAACCGTGTTACTAACTTACCAACTGCAGGGATTCACTTAACAACGGTGGCAAGAAAAGATATAAAATGGGGAGAAACTTACTTAACAAATATCTCACTGGTTCCCAACAGAAATCTGGGGCTCAGCTGTGGTCGTAGACTGAGGACTACCTGTATAATAATATTAGCCACTAAGCAGTGGTCAATATTAACCGCAATGGCCCGAAACAAGCCATATTCACACCCCAAAACTGCAAACTGGATTGGTTCATTTTAATTAAAATTAAACCAGAAAGAACACAAACTATAAAGCAGAGCAAGGTCTGTATTTCCTCGTGGAATTTAGTGTCTTATGAGTCAGTTGAAGTTAACACAGCCCTTGCAGGAAATAATTAAAGAGATGCAAATCAAAATCAGGCATGAGATGAGATGAAAAGTTGCAATTGGAAAAGGAGCCAGATCTAATCTGGTTCAATGCCCACCGGAGCCATTTGTGAGGGCACGCGGGGCGTTGCCCTGTCAGCTCCAGGGTGCATGCACAAGCTGGCCAGGTGACTTCGGCCTTCTTTTTCGGCTGCTTCCCCGAAGCCTCCGGAGCGTGAAAAATGGCCCAACGCGCAAACCGGAAGTCCGTTTCCAAACTTTCTGAGCCAACATTTTGGTTGCTAAGCAAGAGCATTGTTAAGTGAGTTTCACCAGTTGGCGACGCCAACCCAGTCACATGGCACGCAAGCCACTCCCACCTGGTCACATGGTTGGCAAGCCACTCCCACAAAGCAGGCCACACCTACGGAAGAGGTTCTAAAAAAGTTTGAAGCCCCACCACTGGTGGGGCTGAAAGAGAATGACTGGCCTTAAGTCACCCGGCCAGTTTTTCAAGCCCAAAGCCGAATTAGAACTCGGCACCTCCTGGTGATTGGACCAAAGTCACTCAGCTGCCTTTCATACCAGGGACTAGAACTCACCATCTCCTGATTGGTTCAAAGTCCTCCAGCTGCCTTTCATGCCTAAGGCGAGACTAGAACTCACCGTCTCCTAGCCTGGCACCTTAACCGCTAGACCAGTGTTTCTCAACCTTGGCTACTTGAAGATGTCTGGACTTCAACTCCCAGAATTCCCCAGCCAGCAAATGCTGGCTGGGGAATTCTGGGAGTTGAAGTCCAGACATCTTCAAGTAGCCAAGGTTGAGAAACACTGCATTAGACCAACCTGCCTCTCCAAAACATCTGAAGGATGCCAGTGTGCCCATAAGGCTGTTAAAGCAAGAAATAAAGTAGGCGAGCTGGGACACTCTAGCAGAAAATTCGATGCTCCAAATCAGTGATGGTGAATCTTTTCGGCACTGAAGGCCCAAACCGTGACGTGCATTCATGCAGGTGTGCATGCCAGAAACCCAGAGAGCAGCTGGCTGGCTGTTTTGGGGGCATTTGGGGGGACATTTTCAGGCCATTTTTAGGGCTGTTTTCAAGCTGTCTCTCAAGGCCGTTTCAGGCTGTTTTTTTGAGCAGTTTTTGGCCCCAAAATGGCCGAAAAATATCCCCCCCAAAAGGTGGGTTTTCTGGCTGTTTTTTTATGCCATTTTTCAGCGCTCTGAAAAAAGACCAGCATGCGTGCTGGAAACCAGAAGAGCAGCCGGCAAGGGCGTGTCTGCCCACAGAGAGGGCTCTGCGTGCCACCTCTGCCACGCACAGGTCCTCCATCACCACTCCAAACGTTTCCCTTTCAATTGTCTTAATTCTTCCGCTGGTCAGAAACACTTGGCTTTGATTTCCAATTAAAGCAGGCATTCAGACATTTGAAGAACTACAACGGGGACGGGGGGGGGGGAACACTTCCTAAGGCCACAGGTGGCACACGGAGCCATATTTGCTGGCATGGCAGTGCTCAGCTCCAGCGCGCATACATGCGCCGGCCAGCTGGTTTTCAGCCTTCCAGAGGGCTGGGGGAGAGGCCATTTTCGCCCTCCCGAGGCTTCAGGAAAGCCTCCGGAGTCTGGGGAGGGTGAAAAATTGGCCCAATGGCCAACTGGAAGTTCATTCCTGAACTTCCGGTCAAGCCGGTTTTTGCCCTCCGCAGTCTCCGGAAGCTTTCTTGAAGCCCTGGGAGGGCGAAAACAGCTTCCCCCGGCCCTCAGGAAAGCCTGGGGGGGGGCAAAATCTCCCATGCGCATTGGGGAGGGTTGTGCGCACATGTGCAGGTGGGCAGGCACACGTGTGCCTGCGATAGCTCGCGCGGACACACCATTTTGGCACACCTTTAGAAAAAGGTTAGCTGTCACTAACGATATTGGGTGTACCAAGATACACCCATGTTACACCTATCCTCCGTGAGCTGCACTGGCTGCCTATCCGTCTCCGAGCGCGTTTCAAGGTGCTGGTTATTACCTTTAAAGCCCTACATGGCCTAGGACCCGGATATCTGCGAGACCGTCTTCTGCTGCATACCTCCCAACGGCCGATAAGATCACACAGGGTGGGCCTTCTCCAGGTATCGTCGACCAGACAATGCCGTCTGGTGACCACCCCCCGGGGAAGGGGCTTCTCGCTGCTGCGACCCTATGGAACGATCTACCCCCGGAGATCCGGACCCTTCCCACTCTCACGGCCTTCCGAAAGGCTCTTAAAACCTGGCTCTTCCGGCAGGCCCGGGGCTGTTGACCTCATGAATGAGGTCCAGCCCCGCCTAGATTGAGTGTATGGTGTGACCTTTTAATTCTGCTTTTATTCTCTCGATTTTTAATTTTTATTTTGGAAGTGTGTTTCTGTAAGCCGCCCAGAGTCCTTCGGGATTGGGCGGCCTATAAATTTATTAAACAGTTAAACAGTTAAACTGTCCTAAGGTGTCACTTTCTTTCTGCAAATCGCTGTCACCTGCACTTCGGCTGGGAGGAGGGGAGGAAAGTGAGTGTCATGCTTTGATCAGCAAGATACGGCAGGACTTCTGGGCGACTCCTCAGCCAGGGGTGCCCCCCCCCCTATATCACCTGACAGCACAATGGGGTAGAAATAAAGGCTTTATTTCCTGTCTTCTCTCTCTCCTCTCTTTTCTGGAATTATTTCCAAAGAGAACGGCGTCTTTTAAAAGGACCCTACAAAGAGTAAAAGGGAGGAGGGGGGGTCATTGTTCTCCAGATTTCTAAATTCTCCCTCCCTCCAACAAAGGGGAAAAGAGGGGCAGCCCCTCGAGAACAATGGTGCTGTTTCCTTCTATTTAACCCACCCACCCCCCATTAACAACCTCCGGATCTCTCCGGTTCTCCCCTGTTTTTTGCAAGAAGCCATGGGGCGCCTCCCACCCACCCATAGAGGGAGGGGCACACCTAGATTTCTCCAGTCAGTAATATTCTTCTTCCCCCCCCCCCCTTCCTGGTCCCTATATGCACCCCAAACCTTCCCCTATCCATCCTCCGAAGCTTTGTCTGCAAGAACGCAGGGCCCACGGCTCAGAGAAAGCCAGCTCTGGGTTGCCTGGAGTGGAGTGGGGGGGGTACGTTGTTAAGATGGGAGGGAGGGATGTCAGAAGTCTCCCTGGAAGCCTTAGGGCCTTCTCCCAGCGGAAAAGAGGAAGGAGACCCCCCACTCCCCTCCAAAAAAGAAGGATCCATCCTCCTTTTCTGGGTTTTTTTTTGTTCTTTCTCTATCCGTTGGTCCTTCCACCCTCCCTCCCTCCATTCATTCATTCCTTCGCTCCTTCTGTCTCTGACATTCCTTTCTTTGTAAATGCTCCTGTTTCTCGCACACACCCCTCCGCACAGCTATTTTTTCTTGATTGTAAATTTTAAGCACAAATATAAGCAGTAAAGTCAAAACAGGAGGACTTCCTAAAATTCCTTTGACATTGAAATACAGACAACCACACCAATTGGTAACAGCCTCCTAAATTGAAATAACAAAAGAAGCACAGATAAGAAATTGGGGGGGGGGCGCTTCTTCTTTAGGCGTCAGGCATAATGGTTTAGAAAGGTATAAATTGTATTACTTGAAGTCTGTCTTTGCGCTCCTAGTATTCAAGCCATGGGGAAGAATCTGGGGGGCCGCGCTTGCAACTGCTTATTCAATTTCTTTGCAATAAAAACTTTTGAATTGTGAACCAGACTCGTCTTTTGAATTGTGAGCATAAAAATTGGATTTTAATATCTCACAATCTCTCCCTCCCTTCTCTCCAGCTCCCTCTCTGCCTTCCTTCCTTCCCTTCCATCTTCCTTCCTTCTCCTGTCTCTCTTCCTCCCTCCCTCCCTTTATTTCTTTCACCCCTTCCTTCCCCTTACCTCTTCCTCCCCACTTCTCTCCCCCTCCCTCTCTGCCTTCACTCCCACCTTCCCCATTCCCCTCTGTCTTCCTTCCATTCTCTTCCTCCCTCCCCCTCCATCTTCCTTCCTTCCGTCCATCTCCCCTTTCTCTTCCTCTTTGTTTCTTTCACCCCTTCCTTCCTTCCCATTCACTCTTCCTCCCTCCCTTCTCTTCCCCTCCGTCTTCCTTCCTTCCTTCTCTTATTCCCTTCCTTCCTTCCTTCTTCCTTCCCTTTCTCTTCTTCTTTACCCTCTGTTCTTCTTTCTCTTCCTCCCTCGCTTCCTCCCTTCCAGCCTACCTCGATCTTGTCCACGCTCCGGGCGCAGCCCACCACTTTCAGCCCGTGCTGCACCAACGCCCGAGCCACGGCCGCTCCGATGCCCACCGAGGCGCCCGTGACCAACGCCACCCGGTTCTTCCAGCGCTCCATGAGCCCCCGAGCCGCGCCGGCTGCCGGCCCCTGCGTGCCTCCTTGCCTGCCTGCCTGCCTGCTTGGCTCCCTCCCTGCCCCGAAGCGCTGGAGCCCGTCCGGCGAAGGAGGCGGAGGAACCGACCGGCGCACTCGCCTGCCTGCCTCCTTCTCCAAGGGCAGCCTCGCCCTTCGGCTGGCGAGGGAAGCCGGCAGGAGGCGGGGAAGCGCCCCGGCCCCCTCCCCGGGCAGGGTTGAAAGTTCCCCTTTGCCTTTGGCCAGCGGCTGGGGCCGCCTCCGCCTCCCGCCCGGGGAGCAGCGCCAGGCAACGGCGGAGGATTCCACGCGTGGGAAGGGGACGAAGATCGGGGCAGCCCCGAGGCTCCTCCCAGCCGGCGACCCGACCTGCCCGGGCGCCTGCATTTCTGCCAGGCTGGTGCCTTTCCCTCCTCTGCAGCCCGGGACTGAGCCAGCCTTAAGATATTAATTAAGATATTAATACATTCATTCATTAATACCTTAAATATTAATTGAAATATTAATGAATTGATTAAGATATTAATTAATAATTTGACCAAGATATGAATTAATTGAGATATTAATTAATGATTTGACCAAGATATTAATTAAGATTGCAGAAAATACGACTTCAGCAACAGAGTGGTCAATGCCTGAAATGCTCTACCTGACTCAAAACTATTGTTGTTAAATCTTCAAAACCCCAAAACTTTAACCTCAAACTGTCTACCGTGGACCTCACCCCATTCCTAAGAGGCCCGTAAAGCGAACCAGCATGCCTACATTTCTTCCATTCATCCTATCCATGTTTATATGTATACCTGCTATTAACAAGAGTTGGAAGGGACCTTGCAGGTCATCTAGTCCAACCCCCTGCCCAAGCAGGAGACCCTATATCAGCCTCTACCTAGGATCAACCTCCTTGCACATGTTTGACAAACTAATAAATAGAAATATACTTAGAAGACTGGAGGATAAAACAGAGGAAGACCGGTTGCTGGAATTAGGGGTGTCTAGGTTGATGAAAAGAAGTGGAAAAAAGGGAGGGACATGATAGCTGGGTCTCAATATTTGAGGGACTGCTCCAAAAAAGAGGGCTGTATGTCAATCTTTTTTTTAAATTAATAATATGTATTTATAACAATTTTTCCCTACTGTTGACAATATACTTGAAGATTGCTTTTTTAACATCCCATAGATCCATCTTATCTTACAACGGTCCTACTTCTTCTTCCCTCCCTCCCTCTTTCCTTCCCTCGTTTCTTCTCTCCTACTCCCCTTCCTTCCCTCCCTCCTTCCCCTTCCCTCCTTCTCTCCTTCCCTCCTTCCTTCCCTCCTTCCTTCCTTCCCTCCTTTCTTTTCTCCTTCTCTCCTTCCTTTCCCCCTTCCTTTCCTCCTTCCTTCCCCCCTTCCTTCTCTCCTACATTCCCTCCTTCCTTCCCTCCTTTCTTCTCTCCTTCCTTCCCTCCTTCCTTCCCTCCTTTCTTCTCTCCTTCTCTCCTTCCTTCCCTCCTTCCTTCCCTCCTTGCTTCCCTCCCTCCTTCTCTCCCTCCTTCCTACCCCCCTTTCTTCTCTTTCTTCTCTCCTTCCTTCCTTCCAATCTATTCTCCAAAGCACCCAAAGACAGGAGAAGAAACAACAGATAGAAACTAATCAAGGAGAAAACCAACTTAGAACTAAAGAGAAATTCCATGACAGTTAGAACAAACAATCAGTGGAATTGTTGTTAGTTGCGAAATCCTGTCCGACCCATCACGACCCCATGGACAACGTTCCTCCAGGCAGGGCCGGATTTAGATGAAAAGAGGCCCTAGGCTATTCCACTTATGAGGCCCTTTCACCTCCATCATTACTGTGATATATAGCAATATATCAATATATATAGCTGGCCTCCTGACGGAGGGCGGCTCTGCTCTGCGGCAAAGGCAGCGAGGCCAGCCGCCTCCCCTGCTGCGCTCAGCTGCCCGGCTCGACCCCTCGCCCTCACCTGCCTGGCCGCTGGTGGGCTCCAAGTCGACGGGGCGGCTACTGGGAGCGGCCGCACCTCTCGCCCGACCTCCGGTGCCGGGAACGTGGGCGGGCTCCTCAACTGCCGCGGCACTGGAACGATCTTAACCAATACATTTTTATGTTTGTTTATTAGTCATATGCATAGAATTTCTCCTTATTTTCGGTTCAGTGTTTTAGTGTTCACTGTTTTTAGAATAGTGTAATTTTAATTTTGCTAACAATTTGAATGTAGGCCCCTCTTGATCTTGAGGCCCTAGGCTGAAGCCTAGTTAGCCTATAGGAAAATCCGGCACTGCCTCCAGGCCTTCCTGTCCTCTACCATCCTCTGGAGTCAGGGGTGGGTTTCAACCGGTTCGCGGCGGTCCCCGCGATCCGGTTGGTCGCCGAACCCGGAAGTAAGTAACTTCCGGGAACGGCGAAGGGCCCCCCCCGCGCCCGTGCGCCCGCGCCCGCGCGCCCCCGCTCCTTACCCTGTTTTGCCGAATTCTGCGCTTCCACGCATGCGCAGGATGCATACAGCGCCTGCGCGATCCTCCAGGAGCAGCTGGAGCATTGCACAGACGCTAGTACGCATGCGTGTGGTGCGCGCGTGCACGCACGCAGCGCGCGCATGTGCGAGGACGCCGCCGGCCTCGTTCCAACCATTCTGGAGTCCATTTAAGCTCATGCCTTCTGCTTCGATGACTCCATCCAGTCACCTCCTTCTCTGTCGTCCCCTTCTTTTGTCCTCCATCTTTCCCAGCATGAAGCTCTTCTCCAGGGAGTCCTTCCTTCTCATTAGGTGGCCAAAGCCTTTGAGTCTCCTCTTCGGGGTCTGGCCTTCTAAAGAGCATTGGATTAGTAATTCAGTGAAATTACCATATTTTTTGGAGTATAGGATGCACCGGAGTATAAGACGCACCAAGGTTTTGAAGAGGCAAATTAAAAAAAAAAAAAAGTTTGTGCACTCTACAAACCTCCCAAAAACGGATATCCTATTATTATATCATTTTGGATGATATTTGGAATGCTGACATTAACTCAAATCTTGCCCTCTCCAGCCGTGTGTAGAATTAGCCTTTCCACCCCACTCCCTCTGTATCTGCTATAAATCTTCAAATTTTACTCCTCCACAAATTCCTTTGCACTTTGGAAGATTTGCAGAGTAGTGACTGGTCATTGGCTTTTTCTCTATCTTCTTAATGTCAGCGTTCCAAATATCATCCAAAATTAAGAGTCCAAGGTAGAGCTTTCCACAGATCTGCCAACATGTCTCTATTCATAAATTGGAACTTTGAGGAAAGCTGTGCCTTGGACTCTGATTTAATTTTGGATGATATTTGGAACGCTGACACAGTGTATAAGACGCATCTAAGATTTTCAGCCTCTTTTTTTGAGGGAAAAGGGTGCGTCTTATACTCTGAAAAATGTGGCATTTGCCTTCATAAATTGTGAATGCTCCAACACTGGAGTTTTTTAAAGAAGATATTGGATAACCAGTTGTTTGGAATGGAATAGGGTTCCCTGCCTGAACAAGGGGTTGGACTGGAAGACCTCTAAGGTCCCTTCCAACTCTGTTATTCTGTAGGTTCCTTATGATCTGGTCATAAACGGGTCTTTTCCTCTTTATTTGGATTCAGTCCTGACTGGTGAGCCCAGGTGGGTATACAGGCGTGTTCGATTTCCCAAACCTTGGCACTCCTGGCAGAGTCTCACAATAGAGGCAGAAACAGTCAGCCGTTCCAGGCCAAATATTTGCTGACTCAAAGGTGGTGGTGAATCCTTCATCATGAGGTGGTCATTGAAGAAGGAAGATGGGCTTCCAAGCCATCCTCACGAAACTCTACTGGTGACTGAGGACTTGTCCTTTTTTCTGCACCTGGCCTACCCCACAGGGTTGTTGTGGGGAGGGGAAACGAGGGGAGTAAACACTGTGCACGCTGCTGTGAACTGCCGGAGAAAATAGGTGGTGTGGTTTATAAACCTTAATATATAAATTCCTGTGTGTATGTTCCACCATAACTCTGGAACGCCTCGAGCAATTTCAACCAAACTTTGTACACAGATGACTTACTCTCTGGAAACAAATACTGTGGGGGGTAAGACATCCCTAACACCCCCCGGGTGATGCGTTTTGTTAAGATACAGCCTGTTGTTCCTTAAAATGGCTTCTACCATACTGCCTTAAAATGGCTTCTACTGTGCAGCGCTGTGGAGTTGCCATGGTAATGGCTTTACGGTACTCCACAAGGGGGCTCCCTCTGGTAAGGGGGAAAATCCAATATTAGAAATTGCGGTGACATCCATGGGAGGAGAGTTGGGATAAATGAAATACCTGGGCAGCACCAGGATATCAGCCGGTGGCATATAAAAAATAGGTGCAGAGACTCTGGAAAGTGTGCAGAGAAGAGCCACAAAGATGATTAGGGGTCTGGAGGCTGAATTGTGTGACAGACAGCGAAGGGAACTAGGTATGTGTAGCCTAATGAAGAGAAGGATAAGAGGCGACATGATAGCCGACTTCCAACTCTTGAAGGGCTGTCACAGCGATGAGGGGGGTCGATTCACTCTCCCGAGGGCAGGACAAGAAGCAGTGGGTGGAAGCTCCCCACAAGGAGATCCAACCTGGAAATGAAGAGAAATTTCCTGACACTTAGAACCATTAGCCAGTGGAAGGACTTGCCTCCAGAAGTTGTGAATGCTCCAACACGGGAAGTTTTTAAAGAAGAGATTGGACAACCACTTGTCTGAAATAGTGAGCTTCCTGCTTGAGCAGGGGGTTGGACTAGAAGACCTCCAAAGCCCCTTCCAATTCTGTTATTCTGTAAACGAGGTCATGGGATGACCCGCCTTACGACGATCAACCAAAATGGCAGGCTAAATTGTCGTTAAGTCAAGAACTGCCTGTCAAAGAAGAAAGTCTTTTCTTTTCTTGCCGCAGAGAAAAGTTTGAATATAATTTGAATTGAAAACCATCCATTGATTGAGATTGGAGAGGGGGAGGGAGGTAGGGGGGAGGAAAAAGAAAAAGAGAGAAGAAATTAAAGACAAAGAAAGTAAAAGAGAAAGAGAAAGGAAGGAAGAAGAAAAAGAGAGAAAGAAAGAGAAAGTAAAAGACAAAAGAGGAAGAGAGGAAGAAAGAGAGAGGGAGGGAGGAAAAAGAAAGAGAAGAAATGAAAGACAAGAAAGTAAAAGAGAAAGGAAGGAAAGAGAAAAAGACAAGAAAAGACAGAGGAAGAGAAAAAGAGAGAAAGGGAGGGAGGAAAAAGAGAAAGAGAGAATGAAAGACAAAACAAAGTAAAAGAGAATGGAAGGAAGAAGAAAAAGAGGGAAGAAACAAAAGAAAGAAAAAGTAAAAGACAGAGAAAGAGAAAGAGAGAGAGGGAGGAAAAAGAGAAACAGAGAAGAAATGAAAGACAAAGAAAGTAAAAGAGAAAGGAAGGAAGAAAGAGAAAGAGAAGAAACAAAAGAAAGAGAAAGTAAAAGACAGAGAGGAAGAGAAAAGAGAGAGACAGATAAAGAAAGGAGAGAAAGAGAGAGACAGAGAAGAGAGAGAAAAACCACAAAGTCCGGCTAATTTTGAAAACGATGGTTAAGATAATCATAAATGTATATACTGCACAAAATGCCAACCTGGGCCATAGCAAATAAATTCCAATAAAGATATATAAATTATCTCTCTCTCTTTTTTTCCCCAAGTTCCCCACCCCCTTCCCTTCCTCCCATCAGCCTTCTTTTTTTAAGAGTTGGCAGATTAAAAACCACAGAACATAAGAAGCTTAAGAAAATCCCATTTAAAACACAAATATAACACAACATGGAGGCTGTGTTTGCACAATACCCTTAACGGCAAACTTGTACACTCTAAACATTTGAGCTGAACGTAACGCGTGACCTGTAGCCAGCTTGCTTAGTTTATGGTGATAAGAACTCAGGTTTATTGGAAAACAGCATTTCTTAACCTCAGTAACTATGAGAGGGGTGGGCTTCAACCCCCAGAATTCCCCAGGTGGCATGCTGGCAAAGGAATTCTGGGAGTAGAAGTCCACACCTCAAAAACTAGCTGAAGCTGAAAAATAAGTGCTTGCATAAAGGAAGCACAAAGGAAAAGGTGTGATTTAACACATTTATATGCGGTGCTTTGATTTAGCTTTTTAAAACTGTTATTGTGCTTTGTCGCAAGTTTTGGTCCATAACCATGGATTCTATTGAATCGAAGTCTCGGTGTCAACCCTGAAGCCAGCTTGGAGCTTCAGTGATGCCACACCGAAGCTGAAGGATAGGGAGCAGGGGGGGGGGGGGTGGGGATTAGAGATAGTTGGGGTTGTGTAGTCAAAACAAAATAACTTTCTCTTGGGAACCAAGGGCGTTCTCACACCTGGTTGGAGGAAGGAGGAGTGATGTCATCAGACAGCGCCTTGATTGGACCATGTGACTGATTGTTTGGGGTTGAGAGGAAAAATTTTAATTCGGTGAAAAACTGCAGGAGACTTCAAAGTTGGCTTTCACCAGATCTGTGCCAATATGGTATCTGAGGAATCTTCCTGCCTCTAAGATTTTGCTTGATAATAGATCTATTACTTGGAACCCTGACACTTGGCATTTGGCGGTTCTCCTGGAAACATGCAATCTAAGGAAGGATGGGAGACCACTAGGAAATAAAAAAGAATCCCTTCTATACCAGTGCCAAAAAAAGTGCATGTTTGTCTTTTATCACAATTACTGGATCCATAAGCCACACATTTTATTTTAAACTGATCACTTTGAAGCCTCACTTTCCCCCCCTCTATTATGAACAAGGCAGCCTAACTAGCGCATTCAGCCTAAGTGTTAAAATATTCTTATCTTTTCTTTTTTTTTTAAGTTTTAACAGCTAAAAATTAGACCTAACTTTCGGCATCCTCCGATTTCACGAACGACAGGAGAAAACGAACACACTTTGGTTTTTTTTTTACTTTTCTTATTTTTTTACTATGCATCTTAATAAATATTCTTTATTTTTAAATTTTTGCACATCGCGCTTCCAACATATTACATCCAGAACATCTTTTTCAAATTTTCTTTTTTTGCAAATGGATGTCTACTTTTGTAAAATCTTTTTATACCGAGCTCATTGTCATTTCTGTACAGAATTATAAGTACAACATTACTTTTTCACTAAGCTTCGTTTTTTTTTTATTTTTCCTGTTTGATAAGTGTCACAGTTAAGAGAAACATTGAATGAAAAGAGGTGGCTTTAAATTATGATAGTATTGGAGGGGGTGGGTGGGTGGGTGGGTGGGCTGGTCTCAGTTCTCTTGTCAAAAACTAGAGAGGGGGGGGGAGAGAGTCTGGAAATAAGGTTGGGGGCAGGGAACTAAATTAAAAGGATTAAATTCAATTCTACCAGCCTCCTGTAGAGGGAAGGGAAGGGGAAAAGGGGAAGGGAAAAGGGAAGTGAAAAGAAAGGTGAAGGGAAAAGGGGAAGGGAAAAGGGAAAAGGGGAAGGGAAAAGGGAAGGGGAAGGGGAAAAGGGAAGGAAAAAGGGAAGAAAAAAGAAAGCTAGAAACAAAAGAAAACCACCGTCTTTTTTTTTCTTTTTTCTTTTTTTTAAAAGATACGATTTTGTTTAGTTGCTAAGAGAGGCTGTTTCCCGGAGAGAGAAAACGCGCAGTAGTCATTTTCGACAGTTTGACTGAAAGACAGAGCTAATTTTATTCGGTTTAGTTTGCTCCAGCTGTGGTCAACCATCCGCTGCACACGGGCCTCTTGTGATCGTTCAGGCGGCAGTATCTGTTGAATTTCTCCTTCAGATGCTGTCGGTACCGTTCTCTGTTGCTGTAAAAGGACTTGTTGTTGGCCATGAAGGACTGGATCTCATCTTGCGAGATGAATATTTCTTCGTCGGAAGTGCATTCGGACTCATCCTGAAAAGCACAAGGGGGAAAGGCGGGAAATGCAAGGAGCCCTCCACTTACGACCATTGGTTTAGCGACGGTTCGAAGTCGTGGGGGCCCTGGAAAAGGTGACTTACGACTGGGTTTCAAACTTACGGCCTCTTGCAGCGCCCCTGGTGGTCAACTGATCGAAGCCCACTTTTAACTTTCCATGATGGTGGGGGATGAAGTGGACGCAACCGTCGTTAAATGGACTCTTTTTAATCAGTGGGTTTTAATGAGAGATATAGTAATTGCACTTAAGACTTATATACCACTTTACAGTGCTTTACAGCCCTCTCTAAGCAGTTTACAAAGTCAGCGCATTGCCCCCAACAATCTGGCTCCTCGTTTTACCAACCTTGGAAGGATGGAAGGCTCAGTCAACTTTGAGCCAGTCAGGATTGAACTCCTGGCAGTGAGCAGTGTTAGTCTGCAATACAATAGCACTTAAGACTTAGATACCGCTTCACAGTGCTTTACGGCCTTCTCTAAGCAGTTTACAGAGTCAGCCTATTGCCCCCAACAATCTGAGTCTTCATTCCATCGGAAGGATGGAAGGCCGAGCCAACCGCGAGATGGTCAGGATCGAACTGCTGGCAGTTGGCAGAGTTAGCCTGCAATATTGTGTTCTGACCATCACGCCATCAAGTCTCTTAGCGGAAGTAAATCCTGGTTGATGCCCCCCCCCAAAAAAACCATGTAGTCACATGACTGTGGGACACTGCAAGCAGCCTTAAACACCCAAATATGATCACATGGCCGTGGGGGCATGGGGGGAGCGCCACTGGAACTTTGAGCCTGGGTCTTAAGCTCTGGGAAAAGTCTATTGTAATGTCAAAAAGTCGCTAAGCAACCGTTGTTAAATTGAGAACTGTTTGTATGTCCTCTTCGAGTGATAGTTATCTTTGGACTTACTGTATTCTTCGAAGTGTAAGACTCACCGGAGTATAAGACGCACCAAGATTTTGAAGAGGCAAATTAAAAAAAAAAAGTTTTTGCACTCTGCAGACCTCCCAAAAATGGCCCATTTTTTGTGAAAATGGGCCTGTTTTTTGTCCAAAAAAAAAAAAAAAAAGGGCATGCATAGCCTTTAGGAGGCTTATAGAGTGCTTCTGGGGGCTGGGCAAAAACAAGGAAAAAACTGCCTGCTTTCCATTCATTTTTGCCCTCCTCAGGCCCCAGGAGCACTCTGGAAGCCTCTTTAAGGCTATCCACATCCATTTTTTGCAAAGAAGGAGGGGTTTCTGGAGGCCGAAAATGCTGTATTCAGTGTATAAGACGCACCCAGATTTTCAACCTCTTTTTTGAGGGAAAAAGGCGGGTCTTATACTCTGAAAAAATACGGTAATTGTTTACAATATATTTTATCCAGAGTCACAAACCATGAATGATGTAAGAAGAGAACTGTGTTAGTCTACGATGGCAAAAAAAAAACAAAACACCATCAGGAGCCTGGTAGCATCTTCTCTGACTAACAATTGTATTAAAAGACAGAAGCTTTTGTATGCTGCAGCTTCCATTATCAGATGCCACGAGCAGTTAAGACTGAGACGGCCAGAGCATTTAAATTAGATGGCTGAATGCCAGAGAAGGTCTGCGACTGTAAATCCTCCCTTAAAAGACTTTGCTGAATGTAAATGAACAGAATCCACAGTAAATTAATAAAAGGGTTTTCTGTCGGGACAAAGGAGTTTGCTTCCTGCTCTTGGGAAGCCTCGTTCAGAACAGAAACATATGAAGAACGGTTGCAGGAATTGGGTAGGTCTAATCTATGGTGTTCCAATATCCAAGGGGCTGCCACAAAGAAGAATGGAGTCGACCTATTTTTCAAAGCACCAGAAAGCAGAGCGATGGGTGGAAACTAATCAAGGAGAGAAGCAACCTAGAAATAAGGCGAAATTTCCGAACGGTGAGAACAATTAATCTGTGGAACAACTTGCTTCCAGAAGACACGGATGCTCCATCGCTGGAGGTTTTTAAGAAGAGATTGGAAAACCATTTGTCTTACATGGTACAAGATTTCCTGCTTTGGGCAGGGGGTCGGGCTAGATGACCTCCCAGGTCCCCCACCCCAATTATGTTATTCTGTGTTCTGTATTCTATGAGTAAGTGAATGAATGCATGAATACGTGAATAAATGATAAAGAAATATATAAGGAAATGAACAAACAAATGGGTAAGTGAATAATTGAATAAATAAGTTAATAAGTAAATGAATGAATAAATTGGTAAGTGAATGAATAATTGAATGAATAAACAAATAAATGAATGAACAAATGAATGAATGAATAATGAAGCTGTCCGTCCATCCATCTATCTCTAAATCTATCTCTAAATCTATCTCTAAATCTATCTCTAAATCTATCTCTATCTCTAAATCTAAATCTATCTCTATCTCTATCTCTATCTCTATCTCTATCTCTAAATCTAAATCTAAATCTAAATCTAAATCTAAATCTAAATCTATCTATCTATCTATCTATCTATCTATCTATCTATCTATCTATCTATCTATCATCTATCTATCATCTATCTATCTATCTATCATCTATCTATCATCTATCTATCTATCTATCTATCTATCTTTGTCTGTCTGTCTGTCTGTCTGTCTATCTGTCTATCTATCTATCTATCTATCTATCTATCTATCTATCTATCTATCTATCTATCTATCTATCTATCTATCTATCTATCATCTATCTATATGGCTGGTTGGCTGGTTGGCTGGCCGTATGTATGTATGTATGTATGTATGTATGTATGTATGTATGTATGTATGTATGTATGTATAACTCTTGGTACACAGATGACACCCTCTGGAAAAAAAGTGTGCTTTTTTTGTGTGTTTGTGTGCTCCAGCATAACTCTGGAATGCCTGGCCCATTAAGGAGACCGAGTGTGGTGTCCTAGAGCCGCAATTGTTTTTGATGTCAGTTCCTTGGCAGCTTCCTCTGGAAAGCCAGTTGTGATGTTTGCCCTCCAGTGGACAAATGGGGAAGTGCCTGATGGATTTGGGGCAAAGTTCCAGGATTGTAGACAGGGCGGGAAAGAGGAGCACATTGGGGGGGGGGGGGGCAGGGATGATGGGCATGGGAGTAGGGGGGGGGAAGGCCCCTCTAAATGGCTTCCTGTCAGACAAATGCTTTGACGTCTATAAATGCTTGGGGAACCCCAGGTTATCAGCTAGTAAATAAATAAAAGAATGAACAAATGGGTAAGTAAATGAATGGATATATGAATGAATGGAACCCTCACTTTCCCCAATCTTACCTGAGCTACTACCAATTAATTCTCCTGATCATGAGCTCCAACATTTCTTGGAAGACAGAGACTTAACCACGCTGGTCTATATTAACCAAAGTTGCCTTCCCACTCTCCTCTCTTAGCAACAGAAGACCACAAGGCTAACTCATCCTTGAAAGTCCCAAAGGTGCTTTTGGAAAAGGCAACTGGACTTTGTTTTTCCTTGAAGACGTTTCGCTTCTTCTCCAAGAAGCTTCTTCATTTCAGACTGAACGGTGGAGAATGGCTGCTAGCACTTTTTCTGAGTGGCCAGCCCTCTCTCAATAGAGAATCAGAATAGAGGTGGAAAGGACCTTGAAGGGTCTCCTGGTTGGGTGGGGGGTGGGGGGTTGGACTAGATGACCTACAAAGTCCCTTTCAACTCTGTTAATCTGTATTCTAGTCCAGCCCCCCCCCCACACACTCAAGCAGGAGACCCTACACCATTTCAACAAGTGCCTGTCCAGTCTCTTTTTAAAAGCCTCCAGTGATGAAGAACCTACAATTTCAGAAGGCAAGCTGTTCCACTGGTTAATTGTTCTCGCTGTTAGAAAGTTTCTCCTTAATTCCAAGTTGCTTCTCTCTTTTATTAGTTTATAGAATAACAGTTAGAAGTGACCTTGAAGGTCTTCTAGTCCAACCCCCTGCCTAGGCAGGAAACCCTACACCACTTCAGACAAATGGTTATCCAACATCTTCTTAAAAACTTCCAGTGTTGGGGCATTCACAACTTCTGGAGGCAAGTTGCTCCACTGATTAATTGTTCTAACTGTCAGGAAATTTCTCCTTAGTTCTAGGTTGCTTCTCTCCCTGATTAGTTTCCACCCATTGCTTCTTGCTCTACACGGTTCCACCACAAAACCGCGTTCGACTAAAGGGCGCTCGACGAAACCGCGTAGCTGATGTCATCACAGCGCGACAACAGCGCGGAGAAAAAAGCATGCTGTAAACACTAAACCTAAAATTAACCCCTAAACCTAAACCTAACCCCCCTAAACCTAACCCTTAACCTAACCCTAACCCTAATCCTAACCCTTAACCTAACGCTAAACCTAATCCTAACCCTTAACCTAACCCTAACCCTTAACCTTACCCTAAACGTAACCCTAACCCTTAACCTAACCCTAAACCTAACCCTTAACTTGAATCGGCTTGCTTTCAAAGCGCTATTTAAAGCGCCCTTCTTTCTCCGCGCCTGTCGCCCTGTTGATAATGTCAGCGACGCGGTTTAATCGGGCGCGCTTTAGTCGAGCGCGGTTTTGTCGTGTCACGGTTCTACATTCAGGTGCTTTGGAGAATAGTTTGAATCCTTCTTCTTTGTGGCAACCCCCGAGATATTGGAAGACTGCTATCATGTCTCCACTAGTCCTTCTTTTCATTAAACTAATTCCAATTCCAAATAATTCTTTATATTTTTTAGCCTCCAGTCCCCTAATCATATTTCTTGCTCTTCTCTGCACTAGAATCTCCACATCTTTTCTACATCATGGTGACCAAAACTGAATGCCGTATTCCAAGTGCGGCCTTACCAAGGCCTTATAAAGTGGTATTAGCCCTTCACGTGATCTTGATTCTATCCCTCTGCTTCTGCAGCCTAGAACTGTGTTGGCTTTCCCCCCATCCATTGCTTCTTGTCCTGCTCTCTGATGCTTTTAAAAATAAATTGACGGATACGACACCACCTCCCTCCTGTTTACAAACGGTCCTTTCAGCCGTTCTAAAAAGGCTCCACGTCCTGCCCCTGGCCTTCACAATGCAACGGTCACTGCCTTATGGACGTTGACATTTACGAAGGTTAAGTCCAAGTAAGTCCAAGTCTCCACGCACATTTGCACTATTCAGGTCACCCTTATAATTGCTACTTAACATATGTCAATTCATATCATTTTTCCGCCTGTATATTTACATTTTGATATTTTCTTATTTCCCCCTCCCCCTATATTAATCATGTGTCGTCTGAGATAACTTATTTCATGTTTTGTTCCTTTTTCTTTCTATTTGTATCTTTTTTCAAGCCACTCATAAAATCGCGCCCATTATCCTGCAGTATAGATTCCTCCTTGTCCTTTATTCTCAATGTCAACCTATTCATTTCTGCACAGTCTAATGTCTTCTTTATTACCTCCCCTTCCGATGGGATTTTGCCTGCTTTCCAGTTTTGTGCAAATACAATTCTAGCTGCTGTTATTATTATTTGTACGATCAAATATGAATCTTCTTTACTGTATTTCTCTGGTAGAGTACCCAATAAAAATATCTCTGGCTTAAACTCCACGGGTTGATGTATCATTTTCTCTAACCATGTTTGCATTTTAACCCAATAGCTTTTTGCATCCCTGCACATCCCCCACCTATGATAATACTTTCCTATTCAGGTCACCCTGAGGGCACAGATAAACTTCCAAGTGGCCTCAAGGACTCTCAGAGAGAGTGCTAAGGACCAGATGACCGCTAGGAATATATATCTTTCCATTCTCCACCATTCGGTCAGAACTGGGAAAGCTTCTTAGGTGAGAAGTGAAAGTTTGAGTTTGAGTTTCATTTTATTTATATGCCACCCTATTCCCTGCGGGACTCAGGGCGGCGCACAAACCCAAGGAGGGGAAGGGAAAAACACAAAAACTACAAAAATACAGGGCATTTGAAAACAACCAAAACCCACACGATTCGAGAGGGGAAGGGAACTCATCAACCCCAGGCCTGCCGACACAGCCAGGTTTTAACGGCTTTTCGGAAGGCCTGGAGAGAGGTGAGGGTCCGAATCTCTGCGGGGAGTTCGTTCCAAAGGGCCGGAGCCGCCACAGAGAAGGCCCTCCCCCGGGTAGTAGCCAGATGACATTGGCTGGTAGACGGAACCCGGAGGAGGCCTGCTCTGTGTGATCTAATGGGTCTTTGGGAGGTAATTGGCAGCAGGCGGTCTCTCAAGTACCCAGGTCCGATACCATGAAGGGCTTTATAAGTGACGACTAGCACCTTGAAGCGTATCCGGAGACCAATCGGTAACCAGTGCAGCTCGCGGAGGATAGTAACGAGGTGCACCCACAATCGCTCGCGCGGCTGCATTCTGGACGAGCTGAAGTCTCCGAATGCTCTTCAAGGGCTGCCCCATGTAGAGCGCATTGCATCTTCAAGGAAAAAAACAAAGTCCAGTTGCCTTTTGAAAAAGCACCTTTGGGACTGGATGACCGAGAATGTCCACAGACGGTCAACCTTGAGCCTTACCAGGAGTTCCACCAAACTCTTTGTGCCCTTCCCCGATTCGGGAGCCGGGGCCGCCTCTGAAGATTCCACACACAACAAGGCTGATTTCCGGTGCTCCAGCCAAGGTACCGTAGGTGGCCCAGCTTTTTCTGTGCGACAACAGATTTCGGCATGGGGGTCTTTGGTCTTGTCTCGGCGGTAGTCTGTGTGCGTGGCAGTCCCCGGCCCCTCTCGGTTACTTGTCTCCACCAGGCAGCTACTCAGCTTTTGAATCTGGAGGGGGTGGAAATAATAGCAATAGCGCTTAGACTTATATACCGCTTTACAGCCCACTCTAAGCGGTTCACAGAGTCAGCATATTGCCCCCCCCCCCAAACAATCTGGGACCTCGGAAAGATGGAAGGCTGAGTCAACCTTCAGCCGGTGGGAATTAAGCCATTGACAGTGGGCAGAGTTAGCCTGCAATAGCCATAGCAATAGCGCTTAAGACTTATATACCGCTTTACAGTGCTTTAATACCCTCTCTAAGCCGTTTACAGTGTCAGCATATTGCCCCCAACAATCTGGGACCTCGGAAAGATGGAAGGCTGAGTCAACCTTGAGCCGGTGGGAATTAAACCACAGACAGTGGGCAGAGTTAGCCTGCAATAGCCATAGCAATAGCACTTAAGCGCTTTACAGTGCTTTAATATCCTCTCTAAGCGGTTTACAGAGTCAGCATATTGCCCCCAACAATCTGGGTCCTCATTTTACCAACCTCGGAAGGATGGAAGGTTGAGTCAACCTTGAGCCGGTCAGGATCGAACTCCAGGCAGTGGGCAGAGTTAGCCTGCAACAGCCGTAGCAAGAGCACTTAGAGCTATATACCGCTTTACAGTGCTTTACGGCCCTCTCTAAGCGGTTTACAGAGTCAGCAGATAGCCATTTAGTGTCCCCCTTTTGAAGGTCCAACCACTGATTGATTCCTTGGACATTCCCACTCACTCTTGGGGGGCTTATACTGACCACTTTGGGGGACCCTGATTTAGACCAATCTCTCTTTCGCCAAGAGAGCTAAGGGTTGCTGCGTTTTGTGGAGCTGGGCTGAAATCCACCTGGATTTCAAGTGCAAATTTCATTCCTGGTGGTTGATTTCTTTCTTTCTTTCTTTCTTTTCTTTCTTTCTTTCTTTCTTTCTTTCTTTCTTTCTTTCTTTCATTTTTTCTTTCTTTTTCTTTCTTTCTGTCCTTCCTTTCCTTCCTTTCCTTCCCTTCCTTCCTTCCTTCCTTCCTTCCTTCCTTCCTTCCTTCCTTCCTTCCTTCCTTCCTTCCTTCCTTCCTTTTCTTTATCTTACTCTCAAGGGCCTTAAGAATTTATTTTGCATTTCCCCAGGTAGAGTTTTGTTGAGCTGCCTTTCTTGTTCAGGAGACAAACGATTGGGACAACAAGGGCTGTTATATTTTGTCAGACTTCTTTCAATCCCTCTGAAGTTTGCCCACCTACCCTCATTTTCCAACCTGCTCAAGTCCTGGGAAGGGTGTCATTTGTCTATTTAGATCTATTTAGAATAACAGAGTTGGAAGGGACCTTGGAGGTCTTCTAGCCCAACCCCGTGCTTAAGCAGGAAACCCTACACTGCTTCAGACAAATGGTTATCCAACATCTTCTTAAAGACTTCCAGTGTTGGGGCATTCACAACTTCTGGAGGCAACTTCTGTTCCACTGGTTAATTGTTCTAACTGTAAGAAAATTTCTCCCTAGTTCTAGGCTGCTTCTCTCCTTGATTAGTTTCCACTTCTTGTTCTAACCACTGGTGCCTTGGAGAATAGTTTGACTCCCTCTTCTTTGTGGCAACCCCTGAGATATTGGAAGACTGCTATCACGTCTCCTTCTTTTCATTAAACTAGACATACAGTTGCACAACTCAGATGTAACTTTAGTTGAGAATAAAAAAGAACCATTGAATCAAATGAAAAAGACAGCAATCAAATACATAGCATTAAAACCAGCAGGCAATAATCAGAACTCAAAATCGAAACTAATCCATTGGAACTAATCAAATCCGAAACTAATCAAATCAGAATAATGAATCAGGAATCAGAACTAATCAAATCAGAAAAATCAATCAGAAAAATTAGTCAGAAATCAGAACTAATCAATCAGAAATCGCAGCAAATCAAAACAGACAAATCAATCAGAACTAATCCAAGAATAATCAATCAGGAATCAGAACTAAGAATAATTGAAGAATTCAGAACTAATCAATCAGAAATCAGAACTAAACAAATCAGAACAATCTATTAGAAATCAGAAATAATCAATCAGAAATCGGAATTAATCCAAGAATAATCATTCAGGAATCAGAACTAAGAATTATTGAGAATTCAGAACTAATCAATCAGAAATCGGAACTAATCCAAGAATAATCAATCAGGAATCAGAACTAAGAATTATTGAGAATTCAGAACTAATCAATCAGAAATCAGAACTAAGCAAATCAGAACAATCAACTAGAAATCAGAAATAATCAGATGCCAACTAATCAATCAGAAATCAGAGCTAAAATATTCTACAACTCATCAACTGATCCAAGAATAATCAATCAGGAATCAGAACTAAGAATAATTTAAGAATTCAGAACTAATCAATCGGAAATCAGAACTAAACAAATCAGAACAATCAACTAGAAATCAGAACTCATCAAATCAGTATAATCAATCAGAAATCAGAACCAATCCGTCAGAAATCAGTACTAATAAAATCACAACTAATCAATCAGAAATCAGAACTAAACAAATCAGAACTAATCAACTAGAAATCAGAACTAAATAAATCAGAACAATCTATTAGAAATCAGAAATAATCAATCAGAAATCGGAACTAATCCAAGAATAATCAATCAGGAATCAGAACTAAGAATTATCGAAGTATTCAGAACTAATCAATCGGAAATCAGAACTAAACAAATCAGAACAATCAACTAGAAATCAGAAATAATCAAATGCCAACTAATCAATCAGAAATCAGAGCTAAAATATTCTACAACTCATCAACTGAATACTCCCTGATCTTGATATAAGCCTTGGGGGACATCCATGTCTCGTTTTCTTTGGAGGGGGGCACTATCATTACAAACGGAGGGGGGGTCCACCCCTCATGGGTCCCACCAGATGGCACAGTTTTGTGGAAAGGACCCACGGTCTGCCCTCTCTACTGGGGTATGTAGGATGCATAACTCCCCACCCCTCCCAAGGCAGCTTCACTTGGAACTGATGGATTCCCTTGGAGCGGCACTCAGCTCTGCCTCTTTAGAAAAGCTTCCAAGACTTGGCTCTTCCAGCAGGCCCAGGGCAATTAGCAAACCCCATAACTGTTCGGCCATTTCATTTTTTATATATTCCCCAAAGCCTTATTATTCTCCCTTTCCCTGGTTCCATTTGGCCCTTAAGAGGCGTTTTAAAACCAACCCTCAGCTGCTTTTGACGGGAGGCGGACTCCTTCCAAAATGAATCGAGCTAGCCAACCAGCCAATAAAATTGCAAGTGGGATGATCAGATGATGGACAGGACATTCGCGTCCAAACCGCTTGGCAGCCTCGTTGCTGCTAAGTGCAAAGACGCTCAGGCTATGCGCTCAAAACTGCACTGAAGTTCTTTTATCTTTGGAAAGGGACACCCACAACCGCCCTCCTCGCACATGCGTGCTAGTCGTTCCCGACTCTAGGGGGTGGTGCTCATCTCTGTTTCAAAGCCGAAGAGCCAGCGCTGTCCGAAGATGTCTCCGGGGTCATGTGGCCAGCATGACTCAATGCCAGGCACACGGAACGCTGTTCCCGTCCCACCAATTTTTTCTATTTGTATTTTTTACATGCTTTCGAACTGCTAGATTGGCAGAAGCTGGGATAAGTAATGGGAGCTCACTCTGTTATGTGGCACTAGGGATTCGAACCACCGAACTGCTGACCATTCTGATCGAACAGGGTCTTAGCCGCTTTGCTGGCTAAGGAACTCTGGGAGTTGAAGTCCGCAAGTCTTAAAGTGGCCAAGGTTGGAGACCCCTGCATGGGCTGAATGAAAAATAACCCTACAACAACACAGCGGACTTGTGGGGCTGGCGCGACGTACCTTAAGTTCACATGGTGCAATAACACTCACTGTTTGTTAGTAGGATTTTTCCTTTTGTCTTTCACTGTGAGTTGTACTGGGTTGAGGGTGGGGTGCGCACGAAGAGAGGCTCAGCCAATCTCACTGTGTACATGTTGTACTCTCCCTAGTGCCGCGTAACGGAGTGAGCTCCCGTTACTTGCCCCAGCTGATGTGATGTCCCACATCAGGGATGTGATGGCTCAGTGGCTAAGACGCTGAGCTTGTCAATCAGAAAGGTCAGCAGTTCAGCGGTTCGAATCCCTAATGCTGCGTAACAGAGTGAGCTCCCGTGACTTGTCCCAGCTTCTGCCAACCTAGCAGTTCAAAAGCACGTAAAAATGCAAGTAGAAAAATAGGAACCACCTTTGGTAGGAAGGTAACAGCGTTCCATGCGCCTTCGGCGTTGAGTCATGTCGGCCACATGACCATGGAGACATCTTCGGACAGCGCTGGCGCTTCGGCTTTGAGATGAGCACTGCCCCCTAGAGTTGGGAACAACTAGCACATACGTGCGAGAGTTACCTTACCCTTTACTCTGACAATAAAGGTTTGAATTAAAAGATGAGTTCTGGCTGGGGAATTCTGGGAGTTGAAGTCCACCCAGCTTCAAGTGGGCAAGACTTTTGGTTCCGTTCAATTAAAAATCACTCGTTTCCGCCGAGATCCAAACACAAAAGAGACGTTCCTCTTATCCATTTATCCACACCTCCATCCGACGGCCGCTTTTATTGTCCTAAACTCAAGAGCGTTAATTGATGGCTAATCCAGTTCCTCATTAACCGGCCTCATTGTCTCTTTTAAAAATAAAATAAAAAATCACGCTAACCCTGTTGGACAATGCTTCTCTCAGACAATGATGCTGAACTCCCAGCCGTGTAACCTACTGCCCTCATACTGGGGAGTGGGGGCCATGGGAACGGCATTCACTGGGAGAAAAGAGGTCGAGGGGAACCTGGCCGACATCCAAGCCAGCCCTCAGCAAGCCAAAAAAAAAAAAAAAAAAAAGAGCCACCGTGACCCCCAAATGCCCCCGCTTACGTGCTCAGCTTCACACTTCTTGTTTTTCTTTTTCTTCTTCTTGTTTTTGCCTTTCGTGCTAGTGTCCTCCGAATTCGCCCAGCATTCCACGCAACTGTCTCCGTCCTCTTCTTTGTCTTCGCAACGGTGAATGCACGGATCATCCACTGCGAGAAAGAGAGGGAGAGAAAGAGGATGTTTGAGTGGGGTGGGGGAAGGAGACCCTCCCAGAAGCCGGGACTTTCCACCCAAATCCTGCTCCGGATGTCGGAGAAAGCAACTTTCCGAGCCGGGGTCAAACGGGGAATTAGCGTGGACTCATTATGTCAACGCCAAAGGGCAAGGCTTACAGTAGTGGCCAAAATTGTGGAAACATTTTGGGGAAAGGATATTTTCCAAAACTAGCTAATAACTTTTCTTTTGGAGTAGTGCCAGGGGGTGAAGTGCTATCGGTTTGGGCCGGTTCGCCCGAATCGATAGTAAAAATTGCTACTGGTTTGCAGAACCGGTAGTAAAAAAAAAAAACCTAAAAAAAGTAAAAATAAATAAATAAAGTTCCGACGAGCATAAGAAAATACTAAAAAAAGTTTTTTTAAAAAATGTTCCAACGATTGTCACACAGCTGATCTCCCAAACTTTTTTTTTTATTTTAAGCATTTTTTTTTACTACAGGTTCTCCAGAAATGTGGGGGTAGGGTGGTCTGTTTTTGCTCCCAGCAGTCTGCTAGGCCAAAAAATTTTTTTTTGGGGGGGGGGGTACTGAGGAGAAAAAGAAAGAAAGAAAGAAAGAAAGAAAGAAAGAAAGAAAGAAAGAAAAAAAGAAAGAAAGAGACAGAAAGACAGAGAGATAGAAAGAAGGGAGAAAGAAAGAAAAAGAAATAAAAAATGAATGAATGAATGAAAGAAAAAATAAAGAAAGAGACAGAGAGAAAGACAGAGAGATAGAAAGAAGGGAGAAAGAAAGAAAAAGAAAGAAAAAATGAATGAATGAAAGAAAAAATAAAGAAAGAGACAGAGAGAAAGACAGAGAGATAGAAAGAAGGGAGAAAGAAAAAGAAAGAAAAAATGAATGAATGAAAGAAAGAAAAAAGAAAGAGACAGAGAGAAAGACAGAGAGATAGAAAGAATGAAAGAAAGAAAAAATAAAGAAAGAGACAGAGAGAAAGACAGAGATAGAAAGAAGGGAGAAAGAAAGAAAGACAGACAGAAAGAAAGGGAGGGAGGGAGGGAGGGAAAAAGGAGAGGAAGGAAGTACTACAAACCTGGCACTAGATGCAGCTTTAGAGGATAATCCAGGGCTGGAAGGGACCTGGAGGTCATCTAGTCCAACCCTGCTCCAGCAGGACATTTTTAAAGTGAGTTTCTGTCTTTTGATCCCCCAGTTACATGACTACAAAATCACAGGACCCCACCAAGCCAAGCCCACAGAACCGGTAGTAAAAAAAAAAGTAGATTTCACCACTGAATAGTACCATAAAATTATATATCAATGGAAAGATAATTTAATCAAGAATGTAATGCAATAACTTTTATGAAGGATTTGCTATTAGAAAACAGTATAAAGAAGAAAAATGAAACACGTGGAAAAAAAACAAGATATACAAAAATGATCACCATAAAAAAGCGAGATGTGCAAAAATGATCACCGTGTCAGTTAATAGTTGGGTAACCTTTACCATGAATGATGGCCTTACAACCTCTTCCCATGGAGCAAACCAAGCCTTTTAGCTCTGCGGCTGTTATAATGTGAAGCCAAGATTGAATGATTGCTTCTGTTAAATGGGTTTTATTGCTTCTGACTAACAAGTTTCTTTAGTCGGCTCCATAGACTTTCAATTAGGCTAAGGTCTGGGCTATTCCCAGGCCATTCCAGCAGTGGAATGGGATTATCTTGAAACTCCCCCCCCCCAAAAAAAAGTGGTGTTATTAGCAATCAAACCTCAAAAATACACTTTTGGCCACTACCGTAGGTGACTACTAACTTCTAACTAATAATATATAACATATATTAAATATATGAAGAACATCCCAAAGGTGCTTTTCTTTGCAAGAGGCTGGACTGGATTTTCTGGGGGTTTTTTTTGAAGACGTTTTGCTTCTCATCCAAGAAGCAATATAATACAATACAATAGCAGAGTTGGAAGGGACCTTGGAGGTCTTCTAGTCCAACCCCCTGCCTAGGCAGGAAACCCTATACCGTTCCAGACAAATGGCTATCCAACATCTTCTTAAAGACTTCCAGTGTTGGGGCATTCACAACTCCTGGAGGCAAGCTGTTCCATTGTTCTAATTGTCCGGGAAATTTCTCCTCGGTTCTAAGTTGCTTCTCTCCTTGATTAGTTTCCACCCATTGCTTCTTGTCCTACCCTCAGCTGCCTTGGAGAATAGTTTGATTCCTTTTTCTTTGTGACATCCCCTGAGATATTGGAAGACTGCTATCACGTCTCCCCTGGTCCTTCTTTTCATTAAACTAGACATACCCAGTTCCTGCAACCATTCTTCATATGTTTTAACCTCCAGTCCCCTAATCCTCTTTGTTGCTCTTCTCTGCACTCTTTCCAGAGTCTCCACATCTCTTTTACATCGTGGTGACCAAAACTGGATGCCGTATTCCAAGTGTGGCCTTACCAAGGCCTTATAAAGTGGCATTAACTCTTCACGTGATCTTGATTCTATCCCCTCTGTTTATGCACCCTAGAACCATGTTGGCTTTTTTGGCAGCTGCTGCCCACGGCTGGCTCCTATTTAAATGGTTGTCCACTAGGACTCCAAAATCCCTCTCACAGTTACTACTATTGAGCTGGCTTTCATGGCTAAAGCAGGACTAGAACTCACAGTCTCCTAATGATTGGCCCAAAGTCACCCAGCTGGATTTACATAAACCTAAATCTACTCCCTATGCAGCCCCTTGTTCTCCTTTATGAGGAAAAACACTACCTAAAAATTTGTAATTCTAGCACTGAAACTAACAAATGTTCCAGGCTAAGTGGGTCAAGAAGGGGAAACTGAGGAACGATCAATTCACTAGAGCAGTGTTTCTCAACCTTGGCCACTTGAAGATGTCTGGACTTCAACTCCCAGAATTCCCCAGCCAGCATTCGTTGAAGTCCAGACATCTTCAAGTGGCCAAGGTTGAGAAACACTGCACTAGAGTAATACAGCATCCACATCATGGTCACATTTAGGGTTTAACATTCCCTTAAAACTTTTTTTCCCTTCCTTTCTTTGATGGGGCTTTAAGTCAGCCTTGACTTCTGGAAGACCCTCCCAAAGGGGTGGGGTGGGGGGGTTGGGGGGGGGGAGAACCAGGGGAAAAAAGAAGAAGCCGCACAAACCTTTTATAGCATTCCTACCATTTTCATCGTGGTTGCAAATCCCTTCGGTGCAAGCAATGTCCGAGCCCTCCCTTGAACCGGTTTCGCTGCCTTCCATGCTGGAAGAGTAGCCACAATCGCTGCCATTACAGTGAGCAGATAAACCTGGAAGAGATTTCAAGCACTGTTCAGACGAACGGCCAAAGACGCAGGCTGGCCCTTGGGAGATCACACACATCCCCCCCGGACTGGGAATCCATTTGGCCTCTATAACACAGGGCTCCACAACCCCCACATCCGTGGACCAGCACCAGTCTGTGGCATGCCAGAAACCGGGCCACGGTAAAACAAGCAAAGGCCCATCCGCGGGATAGAGACGGAACGCCTCCTCCGGTCGATGGGAAAACCTTTCGCCACGGAATCGGTCCCTGGTGCCCCAAAGGTTGTGATCCGCTGCTCTTAACATACAAAGATATCTATCTATCTATCTATCTATCTATCTATCTATCTATCTATCTATCTATCTATCTATCTAATTTATATCCATCTATCTAATTTATATCCATCTATCATCCATCAATCCATCTCTATCTATCTAATATCTATCTATCTATCTATCTATCTATCTATCTATCTATCTATCTATCTATCTATCTATCTATCTATCTATCATCTATCTATCTATCATCTACCTACCTACCTACCTACCTATCATCTATCTATCTATATACCTATCATCTATCAGATATAGTTCATCTATCTATCTATCTATCTATCTATCTATCTACCTACCTACCTACCTACCTACCTACCTACCTACCTACCTACCTACCTACCTATCATCTATCTATCTATCTATCTATCTATCTATCTATCTATCTATCTATCTATCCATCCATCCATCCATCCATCCATCCATCCATCCATCCATCCATCCATCCATCTATCATCTATCTATCTATCTATCTATCTATCTATCTATCTATCTATCTATCTATCTATCTATCTATCTATCTATCATCTATCATCTATCTATCTATCATCTATCTATCATCTATCTATCTATCTATCTATCTATCTATCTATCTATCTATCTATCTATCATCTATCATCTATCTATCTATCTATCATCTATCTATCTATCTATCTATCTATCTATCTATCTATCTATCTATCTATCTATCTATCTATCTATCTATCTATCTATCATCAGTCTTTCCCCTCCTCCTCCCTGCAAACCCCACTCCCTTCTAGCACTGATGACGTCACCTAGTTGGGTCGTGAGACGTCCGCACGAAAAACAACCGAGCTCAGAAAGCACCACAAAGTCTCCTCCGCCGAGAGCTGGCTCAAACCTACCTTTCTTCATTTTAGGTGAACCCAGTAAAGTGCCACCAGTGGGACAAGTGCAAGAGGCATTGGCGTTGGTCACGATGACCTCGACGCAGCTGCTGTGCTCTCCCGGACTGCCGCAGGCCGTGCAGCTGGTTTCCAAGAAGTTTTCCTTCAAAGAGACAGAGGAGGAACGTGAGCGCCAGCCGCCCTGATTGGGTGAGCCGGCAGACGGCTATCAGAGTCCCAAATAGCATCCGCAATCAAATAAGAGTCCGAGGCAAAGTACTCCTCAAAGTTTCCAATGCATGAAAGGAGCCACATTGGCACACCTGGCAAAAACCCGAATCCGAAAGCTTCTAGGTTTTCCCCAGTCAGTTGAAAGTTGAAGACCCTGCCCCAGCACCAGGAATGGGTTCTGGCAGTCACTACTGCCGGTTCGGTCATAGGCATGCACTTTTTAAAAAAAAAATTGCATTTTTTTTAATATACCGTATTTTTCGGAGTATAAGACACACTGGAATATAAGACGCCCCAAGATTTGGAAGAGGCAAATTAAAAAAAAAAAGTTTTTGCACTCTGCAGATCTCCCAAAAACGGGCTCGTTTTTTGTCAAAAAAAAAAAGGGGGGGGCATGCATAGCCTTTAGGAGGCTGGCAGAGTGCTCTTGGTAAGCGGGGGGGGGGGCAAAAACGAGCAAGAAACGGTCCATTTTTCGCGAAAATGGGCCCGTTTTTTTTTTTAAAGGGCATGCATAGCCATTAGGAGGCTTATAGAGTGCTCCTGTGGGCTGGGGGGGGGGCAAAATCATTTCTGCCCTCCCCAGCCCCCAGCAGCACTCCTAAAGGCTATGCACGGCCATTTTGTTGACGGGGGTGGGGTCTCGGGAAGCCAATAATGCTGTATTCAGTGTATAAGACGCACCCAGATTTTCAGCCTCTTTTTTTGAGGGGAAAAGGTATGGTACATTTATATCGTCTTTGCAATACTTCTACATCTTTTAAATATCCATTATGTTTCTTTTATCTATACATATATACCTTATACATCCATATCCATATCTACATATTTTTACATATCTTTTATCTCTATTGATTCCATATAAAACATCTTATACATTCTCTTATATTGATGCACACGCATGAGCACTACAATAAAAATTGTTCTGCACATGTGCAGAAGCCAAAAACAAGATGGCAGCGCCTATGGCCCAGAGAATCAGTTTCAGGAGTGTGGCAGGCCTGGGTCGCTGCCGGCTCCAGCAACCCAGGCCGCCAAACCACTACCAGTTCGAACCAATAGGAACCCACCAAAGCCCAGCACCCACATGTCCGTCACATGGTCCAATCAGTCGCTGTCCAGAGGAAGATTCCTCCCGGTCATGGGAAACCTCCTCGAATTTATGACGGTTCTGGTGTCCCCAGGAGGGTGGGGGGTGGGGAGTGTCATGTGATCCCCTTCTGCGATGTCCTGACAAGCAAAGTCGATGGGGAAGCCAGATTGATTTAACAACCTTGTTACTAGCTTAACCGCTGCAGTGATTCGCTTAACAACTGTGGCCAGGAAAGTTGTAACATGCGACAACCCCAGCACTCTGCAACACATCATAAACGCATGCCGGTTGCCAAGTGCCCGAACTGTGATCACATGACCACAGGGATGCTCCAAGGGTTACGTCAGTTTTTTTCAGTGACGTTGAAACTTCGAACTGTCGCTAAAGCAGGGGGGTCAAACTCAAGGCCCACGAGCCAGATCCGGCCCACGGGCCAGATCCGGTCGCGGATTGCTTAGATCTGGCCCACGGGGGCCGCCCTGGAAACAAGGAAGGACCGCCCGCAGTGCCTCTGCCAGCAGAAACATAGCTCAAGGGCCCCGTTTTCGGCCTGGACGGTTTCCTGCTGCCCTCTGCCAACAAAAACAGAGCTCGGGGTGTGTGTGCGGCCCTCCCGGGCCCAGTTTGCAGCCGGGATGGCCTCCTGCAGCCCTTGCCCAGCGAAAAGAGAGATTGCCTGGACAGCTGCCACACCCACCTGGACCCCCGAAGTCAAACACAACCCTGATGTGGCTCTCCATGAAATCGAGTTTGACACCCCTGCGCTAAAGGGATGGTTGTAAGTTAAAGGCCACCTGCACCTCCATTCCGCCACGTTGCGCTACCAGCTTCCGATTCAGGAGAAGGCGAACCCGAGGAAGTCCGTCTCTCCGTCAACTTCAAAAACCACACAAGCGCTTGGCATTCCTCACCTTTTCCTGGCTCCGCATGTCCTTCTCCTCCATCACTTGCAAAGGGGCGGGGATCTCGCAGACGCACTTATTTTTCCTCCGGTTCTTCCGTTTCTGGCGCTTCTTCTCCTGCTTGAGTTCCCGCACCCTCTCCTCTTCGGAGAACTCCTCGCACAGCTGCTCCAGCCGGCTGATGCCTTGCACCCTCTCCACCGCCATCTGCTTAGAAAGACACCCATCAGTGGGGCAAGGATGAAGGCGGCCTTTTGCTCCTTTGCCCCTAAAACCATTACCCCAACATCGGGACCCTGTATCCTACCCCCTACCCCCCCCCTTTTTTTTTAAGATTTCACGTTTCATTTGTTTTGTTTATGTTACAAACAATGGCTACCAACCTGCCTTCCATTGAGGACCTGTCCACTGCAGGAGTCAAAAAGAGGGCTGTGAAAATATCTACAGACCCCTCGCATCCTGGACATAAATTGTTTCAACACCTGCCCTCAAAACGACGCTATAGGGCACTACACACCAGAACAACTAGACACAAGGACAGTTTTTTCCCCCAAATGCCACCACTCTGCTAAACAACTAATTCCCTCACTACTGTCTAACTATTTACTAACTCTGCACTATTAGTCTTCTCATCGTTCCTACCACCCATCTCCCCCGACTTATGACTGCATGACTTTGTGGCTGGTATCCTTACGGTTTATATTGATATTGATTGTTTCCTGATTGCTTATTTGTACCCTATGACTATCATTAAGTGTTGCACCTTAGGATTCTTGACGAATGCATCTTGTCTTTTTATGGACACTGAGAGCATCTGCAGCAAAGACAAATGTCTTGTGTGTCCAATCTGTTGGGCGTATACTGCTAGTGGTGGGTAGGCACTATAGATTCGTATACAATAACAAATGGTTGATGTTGCTTTAAATGGGTGCATGTAGAGCCAAGGTGGCGCAGTGGTTAGGGTGCAGTACTGCAGGCCACTTCAGCTGACTGTTATCTGCAGTTCAGCGGTTCTAATCTCACCGGCTCAAGGTTGACTCAGCCTTCCATCCTTCCGAGGTGGGTGAAATGAGGACCCAGACTGTGGGGGCGATATGCTGACTCTGTAAACTGCTTAGAGAGGGCTGAAAGCCCTATGAAGCGGTATATAAGTCTAACTGCTATTGCTATTGCTATGTACTTATCAGCTGTAATTAACTTTACAATAAGAGGGAGTCAGGAAAGCTCACTCTCTCTCTCTCTCTGCTTGTCCTATGCTTGATAACTACTTGCTCGCTTGATGACTGGAACGTGAACTGCGACTGTAAGCAATTGTTTGTTCTTTGAATTGTGTTTGGACAAATATCTACTATCACTGCTTGTGAAGCTATTAGTAGTAGTAAAGCTACTTGTTTTTACTGGCAGTGTCTGAGATGCTATTCGTGTGTTTCTTCTACTAGCAACGTTCCTTCTCTCTAGCTGTACATTCCGATGTGCTACTTTCTGTCTTCCAACGGAGATACCCCTAATACAATCACACTTGGCCAATAAAGAATTCTATTCTATTCTATTCTATTCTATTCTATTCTATTCTATATTACCATATTTTTCGGAGTATAAGACGCTCCGAAGTATAAGATGTGTCTAGCTTTTGGGGAGCAAAACAAGGGGGAAAAAATCTGCCTCTGCCTCCCAGCTGTTTCAGGCTGCAGGGATTACTATGGCCCATTGCAGCCTCCGCAAGCCCCATTTCCCCCCTTTGCTGCAAAGAGGTAAATTGCTGGGCGGCAGAGGCCAAAGGGTTGGGGCTGCTGGGTGGGTGGGGCTACATTCAGTGTATAAGACGCATCCAAATTTTCACCCTCTTTTAGTGGGGGAAAAAGATGCATCTTATACTCTGAAAAATACGATACTTTTTATTTCCATCAAACAGCGTATGATCTGGGTACCGTTATTTGAACAGTCGTAATCCACATTTGTTGTTATATGCATCACAATAATAATATATCTAATATAATTACAAAACCACATAACAGCTTCATCTTCAAATTCTCTCCACGTTAACATTTCCTCTTTTTTTATATCTCCTTTCTGACTTCTATTTCTATTTTCTAACCGTTGATAAAATACATCCCCTGTCAAAAAATATCCAGTTTCTTCTTTATCCTGAAGAGTAAGCGTTAGTCTGTCCATTTCTGCGCATTCTAGCAGTTTCTTAATTACACTCTCATCTGACGGAATCTCGTTTTTCCATTGCTGTGCAAATACAATTCCGTCTGCAGTTAGTATATGTAAAACCAGATATATAGTCTCTTTATCATATGTTTCTGGTAGGAGGTCCAACAAAAATATCTCTGGTTTCAAGTCTATATGCTGCTTTCTAGTTTGTTCCAACCAAGTATGCATTTTCATTCCATATTTTTTTAGCTTTTGGGCAAGTCCACCACATATGATAGTATGAACCCAATGACTGATTACACTTCCAACATTTAGCAGATCTGTCTTTGTATATTGTGGCCAATCTTGCTGGTGCAAAATGCCATCTGCAGGATGAAGGTGGAGTTTTGCTCCTTCCCTGAAAAACCATTAGCCCTACATAGGGACCCTGTGTCCCACTCTTATTGCATCTGGTTTTGGACACCACAATATAAAAACGACATTGACGCAAAGCTGAATTTATGAAAGTGGCGTGTGCCTGCGAAACCACCCCCTCTTCCTGACCCCTGCTGCCCCCCCCGGTCCGAGCCAGAAAATTTGGAGACCTCTGTTCTAAGGGACACGAACATTCATCTCCCCCAAAACATTAAATTTTGTAGGGTGCTAGCAAAATTTAAGGGACATAGTGGCTCAGCGGCTAAGACACTCAGCTTGTCGATCAGAAAGGTCGGCGGTTCAGCAGTTCGAATCCCTAGCGCCACGTAACGGAGTGGGCTCCCGTGACTTGTCCCAGCTTCTGCCAACCTAGCAGTTCGAAAGCAGGTAAAAAATGCAAAGTAGAAAAATAGGAACTATTTTGGTGGGAAGGTAACAGGGTTCCGGGCACCCTCGGTATTTAGTCATGCTGGGCCACATGACCACGGAGACGTCTTCGGACAGTGCTGGCTCGTCAGCTTTGAAACTGAGATGAGCACCGTCCCCTAGAGTCGGGAACGATTAGCGCACATGTGCGGGGAAACTGTTACCATTAGCAAAATTTATTGCTTCGACCCAGAATTCCCAAAGACCTCAATGCTTTTCTATCCCTCCAAGGTAAGCAAGGAAGCAAGAGCCGCTACCTCAAAGCTTTTGCGTAAAGCATCGACCCCCAGGTAGAAGAGCATCTGCCACGTCTGTTCCTCGGCCCGCAGCTTCTGCCAGATGCGGTGCAGCCGTTCATACAGGTGGATGCCCAAGCAGGTAAGGACCTCCTCTTGGGCAATGTCTATTGTCTTCGCATGTCTTTCTCGTCTCCTGGGGAAAACAAAACACACAGGGAAATCCGGCAAGGCCGTCCGTAGGTAGGCACTTCTCCTTTTGCAACTCCCAACTTATTTTAGGAGTTCTCAGCACTGGCTTTTTGTAATCTGTATGTCCGGGTAGACCTCGACTTACGACCGTTCATTTAAGGACAGTTCAAACTTACAATTAGAATTAGAATTGATTTAGAATTAGAATTGATTTTATTTGTAGGCCGCCCTTTTCCCTGAGGGGACTCAGGGCGGCTCACAGAAACCAGGGAAGGGGAAATACAGCACTAAGACGACAACACATAATAAAATAATAAGCAACATGCATACAACATTCGGGCGGGGTAATGGTCCTTATCCCCAGGCCTGACGGGCGAGCCAGTTCTTCAAGGCTATGCGGAAGGCCTGGACGGTGGAGAGGGTACGAATCTCTACGGGGAGCTCGTTCCAAAGGGTCGGGGCCGCTGCTGAGAAGGCCCTCCTCCTTGTAGTTGCCAGCCGACACTGGCTGGCCGATGGAGTACGGAGGAGGCCTAACCTATGAGATCTTATAGGTCGTAGGGAGGTAATTGGCAGAAGGCGGTCTCTCAAGTACAATGGCCTCCCCCCCCCCAAAAAAGAAAGAAACTACAGCCCGTCCTCACGGTTATGACCGTTGCCTCGTCCCTGCAGCCACATGATTGCAATTCGGGTGCTTAGCGACTGACACACATTTACGACGGGGTGAACTACGTTGGGAATCCCACCAGGATCGCGATCTGCCGCTTTCCTTCCCAACCATAAAATCAATTGGGGGAGGCTGGATTTGCTTAACGGCCATGTGATTCACTCAACGGCTACAGGATTTGTTTGCTTGCTTATTTATTTTGTTTTATTTCATTTCATTTTTTTTTTATTTTACTTTTACTTCCTTATACTTTACTTTCTTTTAGTTTCTTTTGCTTTCTTTTACTTTACTTTATTTATTTTATTTTATTTCCTTAATGTTTGAAATAAAATAAGTTATAAAATCGGTGTTGCGGCTGCCAGCAATAAAAAAACAAAGAAACGAAAGAGCAGTGTTTTCCCAACCTCGGCCATTTCTGTGCTTGCGGATTTCAACTCCCAGAATCCCACTGACAGCACGGCCATTGCAAAGAATTCCGGCAGCTGAAGTCACAAATGTTAAAAACTCTCCTAAGTGACTTTTTTCTCCCCAGTGCTTGTTGTGACTTCGAACGGTCACTAAAACGAATGGTTGTTAAGTCGAGGACTGCCCGGGTACCAGAACCAGCAACCGATCCATGGAGCAGTGGGTGCGAACAGCTTAAGCTAATTTGGAAAATTGCTTTTCAAAAGGAATCCAGGCCACCAAAAAAATAAAATAAAATAAAATAATCATTTACCGTATTTTTCGAAGTATAAGATGCACCAAGATTTTGAAGAGGCAAAATAAAATAAAAGTTTTTGCGCTCTGCAGACCTCTCAAAAACAGCCTGTTTTTCGTGAAAATGGGCCCATTTCCCCCCCCCCCCAAAAGGGCATGCGTAGCCTTTAGGAGGCTTGTAAAGTGCTCCTGGGAGCTGGGGGGGGGGCAAAATTGAGCAACAAACGGCCCTTTTTCGTTCATTTCTGCCCTCCCCAGCCCCCAGGAGCTCCCTGAAAGCCTCCTAAAGGCTATGCATGGCCATTTTGTTGAAGAGGGCGGGGTTTCGTGAGGCAAAAAAGTCTGTATTCAGTGTATAAGATGCACCCAGATTTTCAGCCTCTTTTTTGAGGGGAAAAAGGTGAGTCTTATACTCCGAAAAATATGGTACTCGAAAGTCTTAATCCTGCAAAACATCTCAAAAACCATGATGGTGAAGGTTTTGTGTTTTTTATGATGAAACCTTGGTTTCCCCTTTTAAATGAAAAAAAAAACTGGACTGCAAACTTGCTTTAATAAACACATTAGCGACACCCTTCTGTGGGTTTGCTTATTTATTTGACTTTTTAATCCCACCTTATTATTATCTGTATAAATAACTCAAGGTGGAAAAAGGACATAATACTCTTTGCCTCCTATTTTCCACACAATCACAACCCAGTTGTTTGTAGCAGAAGGGGGTACTTCCTTAGAGCCAAGAGAAGGCTTAGCACAAGGGCCCAGATTGTGGAGGGCAATGTGCTGACTCTGTAAACCGCTTAAGAGAGGGCTGTAAAAGCACTGTGAAGCGGTATATAAGTCTAAGTGCTATTGCAGGCAAACTCTACTCACTGCCAGGAGTTCGATCCTGACCGGCTCAAGGTCAACTCAGCCTCCCATCTTTCCGAGGTCATTAAAATGAGGACCCTGATTGTTGGGGCTAAATGCTGACTCTGTAAACCGCTTAAGAGAGGGCTGTAAAAGCACTGTGAAGCGGTATATAAGTCTAAATGCTATTGCAGGCAAACTCTGCTCACTGCCAGGAGTTCGATCCTCACTGGCTCAAGGTCGGCTCAGCCTCCCATCCTTCCGAGGTCGTTAAAATGAGGACCCAGATTGTTGGGGGCAAGAGGCTGACTCTGTAAACCGCTTAAGAGAGGGCTGTAAAAGCACTGTGAAGCGGTATATAAGTCTAAGTGCTATTGTAGGCAAACTCTGCTCACTGCCAGGAGTTCGATCCTGACCGGCTCAAGGTCGGCTCAGCCTCCCATCCTTCCGAGGTCGTTAAAATGAGGACCCAGATTGTTGGGGGCAAGAGGCTGACTCTGTAAACCGCTTAAGAGAGGGATGTAAAAGCACTGTGAAGCGGTATATAAGTCTAAGTGCTATTGCTATTTCAAACAGCTATTCTGAGTTTTTAAACAAAAGTGTACTGCTTAAAACTGAGATGGTTCTCTAAATGTGATTCAACTTCATTTAGGGTCAGCTACAGATAATGCTGGAAAATGTAGTCCAGCAGCATGTAAATGTGCACCATGGGTTCGTGTACAGATAGTCCTTGGCTTATGACCACAATTGGACCTAGTTTCCATTGCTAAGCAAAAGGATGGTTGAGTTTTACCCCATTTAATAGCAATAGCACTTAGAGTTATATACTACTTCATAGTGCTTTTACAGCCCCCTCTAAGCGGTTTACCGAGTTAGCTTCTTGCCCCCAACAATCTGGGTCGTCATTTTACCAACCTCGGAAGGATGGAAGTCTGAGTCAATCTTGAGCCGAAGAGATTTGAACTGCTGAACTGCAGCTAGCAGTCAGCGGAATTAGCCTGCAGTACTGCATTCTAACCACTGCGCCACCTCGGCTCTAAATGACTTTTCCTGCCTCAGTTGTTGTGAATAGCTGCAGGTATTAAATTAATAACTTGGTTAAGTGATACTCAAGGTTATGAACATTGGGGGGGGGGGAGCATACCTGAAGCAAACTCAGTATAATAAGCTTAACTTCAAACGTTCCTAAAAGTTTCTCCTGGAAAACTCAAGTTATTATAATGCGCTGTAATGGCAGGCCACTAAGAGGGACACCCGTAAAGACGTCAAAAAGGCTTGTGGGGGGAGGGAGGGAGGGGAGAATATTCCAAGCGCAAATTCTTCCATTCTCATCCAGGAGTAAAATGGGTCATCAGAAGTATTTTGAAGTCAAAATGGCTTGTTGTCAGAGTTGTAGGATGGTTCTAGTAAGGTTGGTCTGCGGTTTTGAGAGGTTGGAATGTGTTGGCTGAATATATTCTGGGCCATTTGGAAAGCAGCATCAGAGATGGATTTATTTAATTCTACCCCGCCTTTATTATTTCTATAACTAACTTAAGGCGCCAAACATATCCAGCACATCTTCCTCCTCCTATTTTCCCCACAACAACCCTGTCAGGTGGGCTGGCTGCGAGAGACTGACTGGCCAAAAGTCACCCAGCCGGCTTTCATGCCTAAGGTCGGACTAGAAGTCACTGTCTCCTAGTCATAGGCCCAAAGTCACCCAGACAGATTTCCTGCCTAAGGTGGGACTAGAACTCCCTGTCTCCTGGTGATAGGCCCCAAATCACTCAACCGGCTTGCATGACTAAGGTGGGACTAGAACTCACTGCCTCCTGGTGATAGGCCCAAAATCACTCAACCGGCTTGCATGACTAAGGTGGGACTAGAACTCACTGCCTCCTGGTGATAGGCCCAAAATCACTCAATCAGCTTTCATGACTAAGGTGGGACTAGAACTCACTGTCTCCTGGTAATAGGCCCAAAATCACTCAACCGGCTTCCTGCCTAAGGTGGGACTAGAACTCCCTGTCTCCTGGTGATAGGCCCAAAGTCACCCAGATGGCTTCCATGACTAAGGTGGGACTAGAACTCACCTTTTCCTGGTGATTGGCATAAAGTCACCCAGCTGGTTTTCATGATGAAGGCTGGAGTTGCACGCAACAATCTCCTGCTTTCTAGCTTGGGACCTTAACCATTAGACTAAACACGCTGTCTCAAACTGGACTGCAGGCAGATTGATAAAAAAAGATTCACCAAAGAATCCCTTATGACAGGGGTCCCCAACATTTCCAGCTTGGTGGCCTGGCCCGGCGCAGGAAGGGGAGGCGTGAGTGGCAGAACACATGCATGCACACACAGTTTATTTGTGCAAGCGGCTCGCACACGCGCTTGGGTCTGCTCTCGCACATGGAACTTTGCACATGAGCAGAAATTGCTTGTGCTAGCATGCAAACCTCCATTCGTGTGGGGACCAGCGTGCTCCACTCGCATGAGTGGAGCTTCTCGCACGAGCAGTGGGGAGTTTTGCATACGTGCTTGCCCAGTTCTATAAGGCAGGGGGATCCCTGCCTTATAAAACTACTGCTGATTGATGTGGCTGTCAGTGGCCAGCGGAACTGGCAGCAGACTCAGACAGGAGGTTGGGGGAGGAAGATGGGCCAGTCCTGGAGTCTGGGGAAGGCTCTGATGAGGGCTCTGTGTCAGAAGCAGAGAGGGGGCCAGGGCTGTCTGACAGTTATCAGCTGTCTTCGGAGTCAGACATCAGTGAGGCAGAAGAACAGCTGGAGCCTGTTCCCAGTGTGCACATGCAGAGTTGCCAGATGATGGGAACAGCTAAAGAACAGGGGTCGACTTGGGAGTAATTCCACAGGTGGATGGTGAATGGCCCATCCCAGAGGAAATAAAAGAGGAGCGAAAGGGGAGTGGAGTTTGCAGGAGACCATTAGTTCGTTTAATTGGTTGGTGACTCTCCGAGACTCCTTGCCAAGTTTTGCAGATATCGGCCTGTCAGCTCTCCAAGCCAGATAAGGTCTGTGACTGTAAATCTTCCCTTGAAAGACTTTGCTGGATGTGAATGAGCAGAATTCACAGTCAATTAATAAAAGGGGTGTTTTTGGTTGGGACAAGGAGTTTGCTTCACGCTCTTGGGAAGCCTAGCTCAAAACAAAACTACATGGTTTGTGTGCCGAACCCACATCCCAGCAGGAACCGAGCAAACCCATTGAAAAGGCCCCATGCGCGAACGCACGCCGAACCAAGAGAGAGGTGCCCCAGGCACGCGCTCACAATGTATATCTTCGAGACAGAAATATACATCTTCTTCGAGGGGAAAAAAAAAACAAGAGAAGCAAAAGCGCTAGAAAGCCCAGTCTAGCCAATTACATACTCGTACCCTCCTGCGAACTCGGGTTCGGCTCGGCCGAGGAGGTGGGCGATGAAGTCGGTCTCGCAGCAGACGTGAATGTGATGCTCGTGAGGGCAGCAGCGCAGGCCCTCGTAAAGGGTGGCGCAGTAGCCTTTCTCCTTGCTGCAGTCCAGCTCGCCGATCAGGATGGTGTAAGCCCGCAAGACTTTGTTTTTGCAGTCGGTGCAAAACCTAGTTTTAAAAATAAAAGGGAATTATAGTATTATTATTTTTTTTAAAAAAGAGAACACTCGATAGAAAAGACATTTTTAACGGGGCGGAATTACTTGATAGAAAGTCATTCGCCAGATGCTGTTTTAATTGGGATCCATAACTGGGTATACAATAGCAATAGCAGTTAGACTTATATACCGCTTCATAGGGCTTTCAGCCCTCTCTAAGCGGTTTACAGAGTCAGCATATCACCCGCACAGTCTGGGTCCTCATTTCACCCACCTCGGAAGGATGGGAGGCTGAGTCAACCTTTGAGCGGGTGAGATTAGAACTGCCGAACTGCAGCTTAGCAGTCAGCTGAAGTGGCTGCAGTACTGCACTCTAACCACTGCGCCACCTCGGCTCTTATACAGACAGTCCTTGACTTACAAGGACAAGGACAAGTCTAGTGACTGCCTAAAGTTACAACGGCAGTGAAAAAATAGCGTCAGCAAAATGCTGACATTGAGTTTGACAGGGGTGTCAAACTCAATTTCATTGAGGGCAGCATCAGGGTTGTGTTTGATGTTGGAGGGCCGGAGTGGGTGTGGCCCAGAGGTGGGTTCCTACCAGTTTGCACCTATTCGGTAGAACCGGTTCGTCAAATCTACCAAACCGGTTAGAAGAGGTTCCACCAGTGGACCCGGAAAGCAGGCCACACCTACAGAAGAGGTTCCAAAATTTTTTGAAACCCACCACTGACGTAGAGAGACACAGAGGGAGGGAGGGAGGGAGGGAGGGAGAGGCAAAGACACACACACACACACACACACACACACAGACTCACACAGAGAGAGAAAGGAAGAAGAAAGAAATAAAAAGAAAGAAAAAGTGAGAGATTGAAGAAAAAAGAAAAAAGAGACAGAGAGAGAAAAGGAGACAGAGAGAGAGAGAGAGGGAGAGAAAATACATGGCCGGGAAGCCACTCCCCCCAGGTCACATGGCTAGCAAGCCACTCCCACAAAGGAGGCCACACCCACAGAGTAGGTTCAAAATTTTTTGAAACCCACCATTAGTGTGGCCAGATTGACGTCACTTGTGTCGGGGGCGCCTCTGCCAATGAAAAGGGGCTCCCAAGCTCTGTTTTCAGCTGCGACAGCCTCCTGCAGCCCTCTGGCAGCAAAAACAGAGCTCCGTAAGACCACGCACGGCCCTCCTGAGCTCCGTTTCCGATGGCAGAGGCACTGTGGGCCTTCGCTGTTTCCAGGGCAGCCCCACGGGCCAAATCTAAGCACTGGATCCAGCCCACGGGGGGCCTTGAGTTTGACACCCCTGATGTAGACTTATATACTGCCCCATAGTGCTTTACAGCATTTTTTGAGTGGTTTACCATGTCAGCATATTTCCCCCTACAATCTGGGTAAAAGAATCTCGTTTTACAGACCTCGGAAGGACGGAAGGCTGAGTCAACAACCTTGAGCCCGTCAAGATCGAACTCCACACTGCGGGCGGAGTTGGACTGCAATGCTGCATTTGTAACCACTGTGCCACCAGGTGTTTTACCCGGTGACACGGTGACTCAACAGGGACTTTGGATCATTTTTTTTCACACAACCACTGCAGTATCCCTGTGATCGCTTGATCAAAGATCTGACACTTGGCAACTGACTCACATTTATGACGGCTGCAGTGTCCCAAGGCCATGTCATTGTCAATTTTAATTGGGTTTGGCATATTCTATTTAATTTTTTTTAACTTTTGTATTATGTGTTTTTTTTAATGTTGTACGCCGCACTGAGTCCTTGGGAGAAGGGCGGCATATAAATCTAATAAACCAAACCAAACCATGTAACTTTCTGACTAGCAAAGTCAATAGGGAAGCCAGATTCACTTAACTGTATTAACTAACTTAATATTATAATGCAATAGTAGAGTTGGAAGGGACCTTGGAGGTCTTCTAGTCCAACCCCCTGCCTAGGCAGGAAACCCTATACCGTTCCAGACAAATGGCTATCAAGCATCTTCTTAAAGTCTTCCAGTGTTGGGGCATTCACAACTTCTGGAGGCAACTTCTCTTCCACTGATTCATTGTTCTAACTATCAGGAAATTCCTCCTCAGTTCTAAGTTGCTTCTCTCCTTGATTAGTTTCCACCCACTGCTTCTTATTCTACCCTCAGGTGCCTTAGAGGATAGTTTGACTCCCTCTTCTTTGTGGCACCCCTGAGATATTAGAAGACTGCTATCATGTCTCCCCTGGTCCTTCTTTTCATTAAACTAGACATACCCAGTTCCTGCAACTGTTCTTCATATGTTTTAGCCTCCAGTCCCCTAATCCTCTTTGTTGCTCTTCTCTGCACTCTTTCTAGAGTCTCCACATCTTTTCGACATCGTGGAGACCAAAACTGGATGCCGTATTCCAAGTGTGGCCTTACCAAGGCCTTATAAAGTGGTATTAACACTTCACGTGATCTTGATTCTATACCTGTGTTTATGCAGCCTATGCAACTTAAACAAGTGCAGTGATTCACTTAACAACTATGGCAAGAAAGGTTGTGAAATTGGGGCAAAACTCGCTTAATAACTATCTTGCACAGCAATGGACATTTTGGGCTCTATTGCGGTCAGAGTTCAAGGACTACCTGTAATCAGGAGTTAGATACAATGGGAGAGAATTTAGAAGGTAATATTGATTTCAACTCTCGTTCTTTAGTATTTAGTACCTTTTTCCTTCCATAAGATGCTGTGCGTTTATTTAGGTAATGATAAACCATGGGGACAATTAATAGAAGCATTAATGTGTAAGAGTTTTGCAATGATTGACAATTGCTTCTCAAATTGATACAACTTCGGTACAGCCCTGTTTTTACTTATCGATTTTTAGTATTTCAGATTTTCCTTTTTCCGTTTCAAAAGTTCATGCGTGTTTATTTTAGATAACAATAAACCATGGGGACAATCAATGTAAACATCAGTGCTTAAGAGTTTTGTAATGATTGACAATTGCATCTCAAAATGAAAGAGAGAATTGGGACTGTCTATTGTTTTCACTTACTGTTTCGTATTTTCCTCTTTTTTTTTCCTTTTTATAATATGTACATTTATTTTATATCAGGATAGTTTGCTGACATCAATATAACTATTAATGCTTAGAGTTTTGTAGTAGTAGCAGCAATAGCAATAGCAATAGCAGTTAGACTTATATACCGCTTCCTAGGGCTTTCAGCAATAGCAATAGCAATAGCAGTAGACTTATATACCGCTTCATAGGCCTTTCAGCCCTCTCTAAGCGGTTTACAGAGTCAGCATATCGCCCCCACAGTCTGGGTCCTCATTTCACCCACCTCGGAAGGATGGAAGGCTGAGTCAACCTTGAGCCGGTGAGATTTGAACCGCCGAACTGCAGATAACAGTCAGCTGAAGTGGCCTGCAGTACTGCACTCTAACCACTGCGCCACCTTGGACAATTACATCTCAAAACAATTTAATGAAATTAGTAGTAAATATTCACTGAATTACAGTATGTAATCTATGAAATAGTGAATTTTAAGCAGTGAGCAAATTCTTTATTTACTCGTATTTTATTTTCCATCCACTGTGGGTTTTTTCTCTTTTTCTTCCTTTTTTGTTTGTTTGTTCAATTACTTATTTTATTCTTTAAGTGTTTAAAAGGAGGGAAAAGAGATCGAGAAGAGAAGGAGGAAAGAAAAGAAGGAAAGAAAAAGAGAGAGAGAGAGAAACATATACACTGCATACTTTTTCTGGCTTTAAAACACACACAGACACACACACACACACAGAAACAGGTACCTCTTGTGGTGTCCAACCCAAAATGGTGAATCAAGTATAGGTAGTCCTCAACTTACAACACTTCATTTAATGACCGTTCGACGTTACAATGGCAATGAAAGAAGTGACTTATGACCATTTTCACCCTTACAACCATTGCGGCATCCCCATGGTCACGGGATCAAAATTCAGATGATTGGCAACTGGCTCATATTTACGACGGTTGCAGTGTCCCCCGGGGGCATGTGATCTTCTTTTGTGACTTTCTGACGAAGTCCGCGGGGATGTCAGATTCACCTAACAACCGTGCTACTAACTTAACAACTGCAGTGATTCGCTTAGCAACAATGGCAAGAAAGGTCGGCAAGTGGGGCCAAACTCACTTAACAAACGTCTCACTTAGCAAGAGAATTTTGGGAATTTCTGTTGTGGCTGTAAGTCGAGGACTACCTAGAAAGGGGTTTGTAGGCTCACGGGATGCTGCCACAGATTAAAAGCTTCTGTGTTGTTGTTCAGTTGGCTGTGTTGTGGCCCGTCAGTGGCCAGTGGAGCTAGCAGAAGATTCGGACAGTGAGGAGGTTGGGGAGGAACATGGGCCAGTCCTGGAGTCTGGGGAAGGCTCTGATGAGGGCTCTGTGTCAGAGGCAGAGAGGGGGCCAGGGCCATCTGGTAGTTATGTGCTGCCTTCAGAGTCAGACATCAGTGAGACAGGCGAACAGCTGGAGTCTGTTCCCAGAGCTGCCAGACGAAGGGAACAGCTAAAGAACAGGGGTCGACTTGGGAGTAAGGCCACAGGTGGACGATGAATGGCCCCTCCCAGAGGAAATAAGAGAGGAGCGAAAGGGGAGTGGAGTTTGCAGGAGACAATTAGTTCGCTTAATTGGTTGGTGACTCTCCGAGACTCCTTGCCAATTTCTGCAGATCTCAGCCTGGCAGCTCTCCAAGCCAGATAAGGTCTGTGACTGTAAATCCTCCCTCGAAAGACTTTGCTGGATGTGAATGAGCAGAGTTCACAGTCAATTAATAAAAGGGGTTATTGTCGGGACGAGCAGTTTGCTTCATGCTCTTGGGAAGCCTCGGTCAGAACAGGCTGAGTTTTGTCCGAATCTTCACAACCCCAAGGACCATAGGACACCATTGTCCTCCACTGTCTCCTGGACTTCGTCCAAACTCTCATTTGTTGCGTCGATAACACTCTCTCACCATCTCATCCTCTGTGGTCCCCAGAGGATGAGATGGTCAGAGGGTGTCATCCACCCAGCATACTTTCCATTTTTCCCCTCATCAGGGTCTTCTCCAAGGGGTCCTTTCTTCTCATTTGGTGGCAAAAATATTTGATCTCCAGGATCTGTCCTTCCAAAGAACAGACAGGGTGGGATTTCCTTAAAAGCTTCTGCAACTGGATTCGGCTCCTTTGAATCCACACCCCAGCGTCACCTTTGACGCACCTGTACTGACCCCACAGAGTAAAACGCAGAAGAGGAAGAGAAGGGGGTTCCCAACCCCCAGCCACTCACCTATGCTTTCGGAGGTAAGCTTCTAGTGTTTCTAACAGACAGTTAGAATCGATTAAGACTACTTCATCTCGACATTCCTGCGACATGAGTTCCCATATATCCATCCAGCAACCTCTGAAGAGGAGTAAAAAAAAAAAAAGAAAGAATATTTATTTATTTAGGGAATGTACATGGCCATCCACCTCACCTGAGTAATTCTGGGTGGCTTTTAATATTAAAAAATAATACAAAGATAGATGATAGATAGATAGATAGATAGATAGATAGATAGATAGATAGATAGATAGATAGATAGATAGATAGAGACAGACAGAACAGAACAGAACAGAACAGAACAGAACAATTAATCAGTGGAACAACTTGCCTCCAGAAGTTGTGATTTCCCCAACACTGGAAGTTTTTAAGATGTTGGATAGCCATTTGTCTGAAACAGTGTAGGGTTTCCTCCCTAGGCAGGGGGTTGGACTAGAAGACCTCCAAGGTCCCTTTCAACTCTACTATTGTATTGTATTGTATATAGATATAATCTGCAAAGGTCAAGTTTCCCCTTGCACATATGTGCTAGTCGTTCCTGACTCTAGGGGGCGGTGCTCCTCTCCGTTTCAAAGCCAAAGAGCCAGGGCTGTTACCTGTTTTCTAACTAGGTTGGCAGAGGCCTGGACAAGTAACGGGAGCTCACTCCGTTACGCGGTGCTAGGGATTCGAACCGTCAAACTGCCGACCTTCCTGATTGACAAGCTCAGCGTTCTTAGCCACTGAGCCACCCTTTGCAGGTATTACCACTGTGTAAATGTCTTATTTTGTGAATTCTTAAGCCCCCCCGCCCTTCATAGATGCATCTTTCAAACCTTCATAAAACAGAAAATGGATTATGTGTCCCAAGAGTGGAACAACGAGGCCTCCAGCTGTGGTTATTCTGCTAAACGAATCAACAACAAAAGAAAAAAAGGGAGGAGCCACTGAGCCACCTAGCCCTCGCCTTAATTCATTTAGTGACAGTTCAAAGTTACAACCTCACTGAAAAAAGCAACTTGTGACCATTTTCACGTGACCACATTGCAGCCTCCCCAGAGTCACATGATCAAAATTCAACGGATGCGTCTTTATGACGGTTTGAAGGGCTACGGGGTTTACCTTTTGCAACTTTCTGGCAAGCAAAGTCCATTGGGCAGCCAGATTCACTTTAACAGCCGTGTTACTAACTCAGGGGTCAGCAAACTGCGGCTCTGGAGCCGCATGTGGCTCTTTCCTCCCTCTGCTGCGGCTCCGTCACCGGTCGGCGCCATAATTTTGAGAGGAGCTTCCCGGGGTGTGGGGGGAAGAGAAGCACAGTGTGCCAGGAAAAGACTCTATGGCAAGGGGAGGGTTTTCCAGTTGTTTCCACAATTGATAGGGCTTTCAATTACGACAGGTAGAGGAAAAAGGATGCCACTCTAGGAAAAGACTCTACGGTGGGGAAACTGAACTTCCGGTCAGCTCCAGAATTGAACAGGGGGCTTCCGGTTAGGACCTTTGTGGCTCCCGGTGTTTTCTTTTCGTTGGGAAACGGGTCCAAATGGCTCTTTAGAATGTTTAAGTTTCCCGACCCCTGGACTAACTGAACAACTGTAGCGATTCACTTAATAGTGGTGGCGAAAAAAAGGTCGTAAAATGGGGCAAAACTCACTGAACAGCGGTCTCACTTAGCAACAGAAACATTGGGCTCAGTTGCGATCGTAAGTCGAGGACTCCCTATACTCTGAAACCCCTGTCACAACTGTAAAAGTTTTGAGACTCCCAAGTTTGAGGCTTGGGAGTCTAAAACCCGGTGGCCAGCTTTCCAGCCGACCAGCCCAGCCTCTTCACCCACTGCGCCGCCGCGCCGCCCTATTTCAGAAACAAACAATTCAATATTTTCTGGTATGGTTTTACCTGCTGGCTCCCTGGAAAGGTCCATAGTAGAAAGTGATCCTACATTTGGTCTCCTTCCTGTCTTCTTCGCTAGATCTCTTATCTGCACCTAACTTCTCTGTGCTCGGGGTGCTACCGTTCCCTTCGCTAGGGTATACAGCATTAAAAGAAGAATTCAGAGGTATTAGGTTAAAGGTAAAGGTTCCCCTCGCACATAGGTGCTAGTCGTTCCCGACTCTAGGGGGCGGTGCTCATTCTCCGTTTCAAAGCCGAAGAGCCAGCGCTGTCCGAAGACGTCTCCGTGGTCATGTGGCTGGCATGATTCAACACCGAAGGCGCACGGAACGCTGTTACCTTCCTACCAAAGGTGGTCCCTATTTTTTTCTACTTGCATATTTTACCTGCTTTCGAACTGCTAGGTTGGCAGAAGCCGGGACAAGTAATGGGAGCTCCCTCCGTTATGGGGTGCTAGGGATTCCAACCGCTGAACTGCCGACCTTTCTGATCGACAAGCTCAGCGTCTTAGCCACTGAGCCACCCTTTGCAGGTATTACCACTGTGTAAATGGATGTCTTATTTTTGTGAATTCTTAAGCCCCCCCCCCCCCTTCATAGATGCATCTTTCAAACCTCCATAAAACAGGAAATGGATTATGTGTCCCAAGAGTGGAACAACGAGGCCTCCAGCTGTGGTTATTCTGCTAAACTAATCAACAAAAGAAAAGAAAAAAGGGAGGAGCTGAAGAAGCTCCTTGGATGAAAAGTGAAACGTCTTCAAAGAAAAAAAAAGTCCACTTAACAACTGTGGCGAGAAAGGTCATAAGATGGGGCAAAACTCACTTAACAGCGGTCTCACTTAGCAGCAGAAACGTCGGGCTCAATTGTGATCGTAAATCAAGGACTTCCCTGTACTCTGAAACCCGATTTTTATTTTTATTTTATTTTTAATTTTAAAAATTGACTGTAATTTTTATTAAGAGTTCATATGGGAGGTCTGAGAATCCTCAGAAAATGTTTTGTTAGGGGGTGGGGTACAAAGGTGCTTTTTTCAAGAGGCAACTAGATTTTCTGGTTTTTCGTTGAAGACGTTTCGCTTCTCATTGAAAAAGCTTCTTCAGCTCTGACTGGATGGTGGATAACTTGGAAGTAGTATACTGTATTTTTCAGAGTATAAGATGCACTGAAGTATAAGACGCACCAAAATTTTGAAGAGGCAAATTAAAATAAAAAGTTTTTGCACTCAGCAGACCTCCCAAAAATGGCCCGTTTTTCGCAAAAACGGGCCCGTTTTTAAATCAAAAAAGGGGCATGCATAGCCTTTAGGAGGCTTATCGAGTGCTCCTGGAGAATGAGGGGGCAAAAATGAGCAAAAAACCAGCATGTTTTACACTTATTTTTGCCCTTCGCAGCCCCTAGGAAGACTCTGGAAGCCTCCTAAAGGCTCTGCACGACCATTTTTGCAAAGGGGGCAGGGTTTCGGGAGGCCAAAAATGCTGTATTCAGTGTATAAGATGCGCCCAGATTTTCTCCCTCTTTCTTGAGGGGAAAAAGGTGAGTCTTATACTCCGAAAAATACGGTAAATCCTCCCATTCCCCACCATCCAGTCAGAGTTGAAGAAGCTTCTTGGATGAGAAGTGAAACGTCTTCAAAGACAAACCAGAAATCCAGTTTCCTTTTGGGGAAAAAAAACAAAACGCTTTCGGGACAACCATGATTTGGATGACTGAGAATCTCCATAGGCGTTTTTTCTAGAGGGTTAAAAATATTCAATTTTATATCCCCAATGCTGTCAATTTGCAATTGCACCCCCACCCCCCAAAATAAACATAATGCGTGCCCTGGTACTAATTTTTTTTTTTGGGGGGGGGGGAATAAAATATCATTTAAATGGATTAAATTGCTCGTTTTGGCTCATCATCCTGGCTGGCTAGGGAAGATCCCAACTGTGCCATCAAGGGACAATTATAGCTGCCAACATTTAACCACAAGTTTTTACGCTCCTAATTTTCCAACCTACACAAACGCAGCCTTGGTAGAGAAAGTCTGTTTTTAACTCTGCTTTTTTTAACCTTGCGGCTTGATGCCAGCGGGCACAAAAGCGCCATTGTTTTGTCCATTTCTGCTTTCTTTCTACGTCCATCAGTTTACCAACTAAGCTACTTCCTTCAAAGGGCCGTGCTAAGGTGTGCTAAAAAAACCCATCTGACTGGCACCCCGTTGCACAAGCGTGGCTTTGTATTTACACTTACCCCAAGGGCTTCGGTTTGTGAGTGTCCAACGAATGCAGTTGGCACCGCTTGTTCTTCTTACTTTTCGGAATTGCGTCAATCATTTCATTTAATTTGGACCTTTTGGAGGGAAGGGGGAGAAGATGGGGGGGGGGGTTAAAGCATTTTGGATAAAAATATGGTGGATTATGCAAAATGTTCTTAAAAAAAGGATAAAGTTTACCCTTCAGTTATTTTTGTTAGGTATAATTATTGATTGTACAGTTGTAGAGATTAACCTGATTTTGCATTTAATAACCGCAGCGAGACTGCTGGTGGCACAATACTGGAAGAAGGAAGACTTGCCTACTATTCAAGAATGGACATTGAAAGTAACAAACCTAGCAGAGATGGCTAAAATATCAGCATATCTCAAGGACCACTCAAACGAGAGATATAAACTGGAGTGGAGAAGATGGATTGACTATACTCAAAATAAACATGGGACTAAGAAATTCCAGATAGCTTACGACTGAAGAAACAAGGAATGATATAATCTGTTTAGAGCTAGCCTAGCAAAGAGGAGTTAAAGGTCAAATGAAAGATGATACTAACTTTTTTTTAAAGTTTATCTTAGAATATCTTTGTTAAAGATTTATACCCTGTATTGGTTCTGGGAAGCCGGGGTGGGGGGACGACTGGGGGTGGGTGGGTGGGGAGGTTAGGGGGAGGGAGGTAAACATTTGTAAAAGTTTTTTTTTCAAAATTTTCAATAAACCTCTGACTGCACAGGTAGTCCTCAATTTACAACTGCTCATTTAGTGACTGTCCAAAGTGAGAAGATTAGGGGATTAGGGGACTGAAGACTAAAACATATGAGGAACGGTTGCAGGAACTTGGTATGTCTAGTTTAATAGAAAGAAGGACCAGGGGAGACATGATAGCAGTCTTCCAATATCTCAGGGGTTGCCACAAAGAAGAGGGAGTCAAACTATTTTCCAAGGGACCTGAGGGTAGAACAAGAAGCAATGGGTGGAAACTAATCCAGGAGAGAAGCAACTTAGAACTGAGGAGAAATTTCCTGACAGTTAGAACAACTAATCAGTGGAACAGAAGTTGCCTCCAGAAGTTGTGAATGCCCCAACACTGGAAGTCTTTAAGAAGATGTTGGATAGCCATTTGTCTGAAATGGTAGAGGGTTTCCTGCCTAGGCAGGGCGTTGGATTAGAAGACCTCCAAGGTCCCTTCCAACTCTGCTATTGTATTGTATTCTAAGAATACAATACATACGACAGTTGCATCGTTTCCCCTGTGGTCATGTGATCAAAATGCAGGCGCTTGGCAACTGATTCGTATTTACGACAGTTACAGAGTCCCGGGGGGTCATGTGATTTCCTTTTGTGACCTTCTGACAAGCAAAGTTGAGGGGGAAACCAGATTCACTTAACAAGAGTGTCACTAACTGAGCAACTGCCATGTTTCACTTAACAACTGTGGCGAGAAAGGCCCTGAAATGGGGCAAAACTCACTTAACAACTGGCTTGCTTAGCAACATAAATTTTGGCCTGAATTGTGGTAATAAATCTAGGACTGCCTGCGTTTTGAACAGATTCACAGAGTTGGAAGGGACCTTGTAGGTCATCTAGTCCAACCCTTTGCCCAAGCAGGAGACCTTACGTTATTTCTGAGAGATGGCAGTTCAATCTCTCCTTGAAAGCCTCCAGGGATAAACCCTCCCACAACTTCTAAAGGCAACTTCTGTTCCATTGGTGGTTTGTTCCCACTGTCAGAAAATGCCTCCTAAATCATTTGTATGATGTCGACATCTATCTTGGGATTCCGGCTAGCGTGAGGTTTAGGCGTGGACTATGTAGTAACCTGTGGGTAAAGGAGTGGCGTAAACCACGTAGGAAACCAGAGTTTGCCTAAAAAAAATCAAGACACGCCAAGATGCAGCCGGAGGTTAATCGATGGTTATTTCTCTATTCCAGACTCCGGCCAATTCTAGAGTGGCCACAAATGAGGCCCCTCTAGGCACCATGTATCTGTGGTTCTTTTTGGTTGGTGACTCTCCGAGGATCCTTGCCACGTTCTGCAGCTATTGGCCTGGCAGCTCTCCTAGCCAGATAAGGTCTGTGACTATAAATCCTCCCTTGAAAGACTTTGATGGATGTGAATGAGAGGAATACACAGCAACTTAGTAAAAAAGGTTTTTTTGTCAGGACAAGGAGTTTGCTTCCTGCTCTTGGGAAGCCTCGGTCAGCACAGCCAGCCCTCAGTGACCTTACCCATGAACGTAGAAAAGTGTGTAAAGCTTCTTTGCATCCCTCATGCAGCTCGGAGTGACAGAGAGGACTCCCTTGGATCCGACCGTGAGGGGCTCGAGAGCGGGATTGCCGGACTCAACCAGCTGAGAAAAGAGGCGCTCCACGCTACGGCGGCAGCCGACGCAGGGGACAAGCTGAGAAAGGGCGCTCAGGACTTCGCGTGACGTCACCATCATAGCGATACTCAAATCTTGCTGCTTCAGCATGCTATGCCTCTGCAGGGAGGGGGAAAGCAAGGAAATTCTTTAACCTAACGGTTCAAGGCAACAGCGATCATCATAGGTTGGAAAGTATCATTTGGTTGTTGTTTTTTAAATATATTTTTGATTATGAGGACCCAGATTGTTGGGGGCAATATGCTGACTCTCTGTAAACCGCTTAGAGAGGCCTGTAAGGCCTATGAAGCGGTATATAAGTCTACTGCTATTGCTATTGCTATTGCTATTATTATTTTTTAATGTATACATTTACCGTATTTCTCAGAGTATAAGATGCACCTTTTTCCCTCAAAAAAGAGGCTTAAAATCTAGGAGTGTCTTATACCCCCTTCACCAAAATGTCCGTGTAAACCCTTTAGGAGGCTTCCAGAGTGCTCCTGGGGCCTGGGGAGGGTAGAACTGAGTGAAAAGCGGGCCATTTTTTGCTCAATTTTGCCCCCATCAGCCCCCGGGAGCACTGTATAAGCCTCCTAAAGGCTATGCGTGCCCTTTTCTTGACAAAAAATGGGCCCGTTTTCACAAAAAACGGGCTGGTTTTTGCTCGTTTTTGGACACCCACCCCATCCCCCAGGAGCACTCTATAAGCCTCCTAAAGGCTATTCATTCCCTTTTTTGAAAGAAAAAAAAACCTGACCCATTTTCACGAAAATGGGCCATTTCTGGGAGGTCTGCAGAGTGCAAAAACTTTTTTTTTAATCTGCCTCTTCAAAATCTTGGTGCATCTTATACTCCAGTGCGTCTTATACTCCAGTGCGCCTTATACTCCGAAAAATACGGTATATTGTCTGTGAACAGAGTTGGTTCTGGGTATCATTCATATTCATCCAATTCACAATAACAATATTAATAATCTCTATCAGTTTTCTCAAATATACCGTATTTTTCAGATTATAAGACGAACCTTTTTCTCCCCTAAAAGAGGGTGAAAATTTGGGTCCACTGAATGTTATATACTGAATATACACTGAATGTAGTCCCACTCACCCACAGGCCCCCACCCTTTGGCCTCTGCCTCCCAGCAATTTACCTCCTTGCAGCAGAGGAGGGGGAAATGGGGCTTATGGAGGCTGCAATAGGTTATAGCAGTGTTTCTCAACCTTGGCAACTTGAAGATGTCTGGACTTCAATTCCCAGAATTCCCCAGCCAGCGAATGCTGGCTGGGGAATTCTGGGAGTTGAGGTCCAGACATCTTCAAGTAGCCAAGGTTGAGAAACACTGGGCTATAGCAATCCCTGCAGCCTGAAACAGCTGATGATCGGGCTTGCGGAGGCTGCAATAGGCTATAGCAATCCCTGCAGCCTGAAACAGCTGATGATCGGGCTTGCGGAGGCTGCAATAGGCTATAGCAATCCCTGCAGCCTGAACAGCTGGGAGGCAGAGGGAGGTGTTGTTTTTTTCTTGTGCTAATCAGCCTGTTTGCTGCAAGGAGATAAGTCAATAACTATAAACGCCTATAGAATGTTCAAATTATTAGATTTTTTTAAAAAAAATATTTATTATTGTTCTAGGCAGCTTAACAAAATGCAGAAGCTTTTTAAAATAAATGCTTGATCTGAAGAGGCCCAGTGCTATTGTATCTTCTTTTAAATAGCAGAGAATAATGTATACTTCCAGAAAGCCACATCAATTTTAACAGCATCTGTACAAGTATAGTCTGAAATGTAACACTACAATGTATATTGTCTGCACTGTTTGCTGTTTGTTGCAAGGAGGCAAACTGCTGGGACGCAGAGGCAGATATTTTTCCCTTGTTTTCCTCCCCAAAAGCTAGGTGCGTCTTATACTTTGGAGCGTCTTATACTCCGAAAAATACGGTAAGTAATCCTTATTATATTGTTCAAACATATATATTCAAAACATGCCTAACTCCTCATCTTTATCTCTACTTTCATCTATATCTTTCTTGTTCTATCTAAACCTCTATTATATATGAACAAGTTTCCATTTATATCGAAAATATAAAGTTTACGCTAACATTGTTAATAATCTCTATCACATTTATCAAGTTTATATAATTGTCAGCCTCTGTGTCAGCTCCTCTCCATTAGTTAATTAGGAAAGAAAGACCATGAGACTCCATGCATAGAAATCAAATGTACTTTTACTAATTAAAAATGGTTAAAGGCAATGCATAGCGAAGTCTGATTAATTAGGCGCGAAAGCAGTTGATATATAGAATAGCCCATTCCCCACCCCTTGGCATCACAGTCCCAGCCCAATCATAAGTCTTCCAAATGTCAGGTGCAAGATAACTTCAAAAGGCATCATAAAGATGGAATGTCGGTGCCGTTAGTCCTGGCGGGAAACACCCACGCATGCGTAGTCTGATAAGTCGGTGAACTCCAGAACCTTCCTCCAGCACAATGAGTAACCCCTCCCAAATACCATGCCCTCCCTCCCCGTTTCATGGCAGCTGAAGCAATAGCAAAGCAGAAGCTGACACTCTGCTTTGCTGCTGCTTCGGCTGCCATTGAAACGGGGAGGGAGGGCATGGTATTTGGGAGGGGTTTATTAATTGTGCTGGAGGAAGCTTCTGGAGTTCTGCTGCCTGTCGGACTGCACATGCGGAGGAGGTGTTCCCGCCAAGGCCAACGGCACCGACATTCCATCTTGGTGATGCCTTTCGAAGTTATCTCACACCTGACACTTGGGAGAATTATGATTGGACTGCAACTGGGATGCCAAGGGGTGGGGAATGGGTTATTCTATATATCACTCGCTTTCGCGCCTAAATAATCAGTCTTCGCTTTGCTACGCTTCTGATCATTTATAATTAGTAAAAGTACACTTGATTTCTATCAATGGAGTCTCGTGGTTTTCTTTCCTAATTACTCAATGAAGACGTGCTGACAATAACCCTCATCATATTGTACATCTCCTCTTTAGTGCTTCAATGCGTCTTATAGTCCGAAAAATACGGTACTTTAGCCTCCAGTCCCGTAATCGTTGTTATGATTTTAAAGCCCCAGCACTTGGATCTTGCAACGCAAGGCAGTACCATACCTGAATGAACTGCTTCAATTGGCCTCCACTGTGCTGATGCCCATCGAGGTTCAGCATGTTATCAGGAAACTCCATCACCATCTGCATGAGAAGAACAACGTGGACAGTTGAGTTCTGGGGTCAGGTGGAAGCAGACACCGGAGATCACATGTGCCATTGGTACGGCTTCTCCCACTGTAGGTCTTTTGCCCCAGGGATGTATGTCGTTAGATAAAACACACGCACGTTAGTGTCTATGGAGATTCTCAGTCATCCAGACTCATGGTTGACCCAAAGGTGCTTTAATTCAAGAGGCAACTGGACAATCTTTGCTTTTCCTTGAAGATGTTTCGCTTCTCATTCAAGAAGCTTCTTCAGCTCTGACCAGATAGTGTGGAATGGAAGGATTTTGCATTCCTTCTGTCTGTAAACCTCCGGGTGGACTCAAGGACTCTCTAAAAGGATGCAAATGACCAAGGAGTATAAATCCTTCCATTCCTCACCATCCAGTCAGAGCTGAAGAAGCTTCAAGTGGCCTCAATGACTCTCTAAAAGGATGCAAATGACCAAGGAGTATAAATCCTTCCGTTCCCCACCATCCAGTCAGAGCTGAAGAAGCTTCAAGTGGCCTCAGTGACTCTCTAAAAAGGATGCAAATGACCAGCTGTCTGCAAGGAGTATAAACCCTTCCATTCCCCACCATCCAGTCAGAACTGAAGAAGCTTAGTATACTAGGTTAGATACGATGTGTTAGATTTCAATGTAATGCGATTTCACATGTATACTGTTTTTCTTTAATTTCTCTGTAAAAATAGGATAAGTTAAGTACATTGATATATAATATAGTGGAAATACACCAAGGGGAGGAGGAGTGGGATAGAAGAAAGATGGGTAGAGAGGGCGGGAGAGAGGATGGGAGGGAGGGTGAGAAGGAAGGGAGGGAGTGGATCGGGAGAGAGGAGTGGTAGAGGGGGAGGGGAAGTAGGGTAGAGGGGGATGATGGAGGGAAGATAGAAAGTTGGAGGGGGGTGGAAGAAAGAGGTGTATGGAGAGTGGAAGAGGTAGATTGGGTTTCTATTTTGGGGGGTATTGTTGACAAGAGGAATTGCTGCGATTATTGTTTAATGTTGTATGGCTCCGGCTATGCACAGTATATATGTGAGTGTATGAAAATGAAAAAATGGAAAATAAAAAGCTTTTATAGAAAAAAAGAAGTGAAGAAGCTTCAAGTGGCCTCAATAACTCTCTAAAAAGGATGCAAATGACCAGCTGTCTGCAAGGAGTATAAACCCTTCCATTCCCCACCATCCAGTCAGAACTGAAGAAGCTTCAAGTGGCCTCAACGAACCACTAAAAGGATGCAAATGACCAGCTGTCTGCAAGGAGTATAAACCCATTCCCCACCATCCAGTCAGAGCTGAAGAAGCTTCTTGGATGAGAAGTGAAACATCTTCAACGAAAAACCAAGAAAGTCCACTTGCCTCTTGAAAAAGCACCTTTGGGACAACCATGACCTGGATATGACTGAGAATCTCCATAGGCATCTATTGAGCAAATGTCGTCCTTCCTTAGACACAAAGCCAGTTGAGCATCTTTGGGCGATGTCAAAATTGAACAGCCATCTCTCAACAAGGGGGACGGACGGACAACATCATCATCTATCTCCAGTCTACAACACAGTCCTTTCAAGAGTTCCAAGAAGGCTCCACACACCTATGTGCACCACTCAGGTGACCCTGAAGACACAGATAAACCTCCAAGTGGCCTCAATGACTCTCTAAAAGGATGCAAATGACCCAGCTGTCTGCAAGGTGTATAAATCGTTCCATTCCCCACCATCCAGTCAGAACTGAAGGAGCTTCAAATGGCCTCAATGACTCTCTAAAAGGATGCAAATGACCAGCTGTCTGCAAGGTGTATAAACCCTTCCGTTCCTCACCATCCAGTCAGAACTGAAGAAGCTTCTTGGATGAGAAGCAAAACATCTTCAAAGAAAATCCAGAAAGTCCAGTTGACTCTTGAAGAAAAATACCTTTGGGACAACCATGACCTGGATAGGATTCAAAATCTCCGCAGACCTCAAGCCAACTATGCTGGTTGAGGAATTTGGAGAGTTTGAAGTCATAAACCTGTCAAGGTTGGTCTCCCCTTATCTGGATGGTCACGAAGAGTCGATGCCCATTTGATGGTACATCACCTACCCATAGATCAGAGGTTGCATCTGAATGTGAAAATCCAGACCTGTTCAGGTATCCTTCGACTTACGACCCACAGCTGAGCCCAACATTCTTCTCACCAAGCGGGATATTTATTGAGTTTTGACCCATTTTACGAACTTTCTTGCCGCGGTTGTTAAGCGAATCCCTGCAGTTGTTGAGTTATTAACACTGGTTTTGTTACGGGGATCTGGTTTCCCCATTGACTTTGCTCGTCAAGAAGGTCACAAAAAAAAAAAAGGATCACACAGCCCTGGGACGCTGCAACCAGGGATGGGATTCAGCCGGTTCGCACCGGTTCGGGAGAAAAGTGAGGTTAATTTTGCATCAAGTTCACGGAACCGGTTGTTGTAAGGGCCGGCTGGCCCCGCCTATTGCGGAGTCTCCGCGCGACCCGTTAATCATGCCAGCTAAATGCAGGGCCCATGCAGAGGCTCTGGGGGGGCTAAAAATAGGCCTACCGGAAGTACGAGAAGTCTGAGAACGGGCCTGTTTCCGGCCTCTGGAGCCTAGGGAGGGCGAAAACACCCCCCCTCCACAGGATAGGAGGCCGTGTAGGCCATGCCCACCCTGGCCACGCTCACCAAGCAACAGGACAGAGAACCCGCTGCTAACATTTCTGAATCCCACCCATGGCTGCAACCAACATGAATGCGTGCCTCTGAATTTAGGTCACATGACCCTGGGGATGCTGCAACGGTCGTAAGTGTGAAAAATGGTCATAAGTCACTTTCCCCCCCAGAAGTGTAACTTCGAACGGCCACTAAACAAACTGGTTTGTAATTCAAGGGCTACCTGTAGGCCGTGCTGACCTTGCTTGCATCTCAACCTTGAAGAGTTGAGTTGTAAAAGGAGCAACAGGTGGCTAAGCCTCATGACTTTAGGGAGCGCGCACAATCTCAAGGTCCCCATGGCTTCTTAAAGGGACCACGACAGCATGCATCCTGGCAGCACTCTTTCGAATCACTCTGCCCCTTTAAGGACTGTCGTGGTGCCCCTTCTCTTGTCACGCAGCAGCCTCTTTGCTTTTCAGGAGAGAAATGCTCGCACTGCCACAAATCCATGAAAACTCCCAACGCAACCCCAGAAAGTTTATGGAGTTACAGTGCGTCGCTGAATAACTGTTCAAAGTTATGTTGGACACCTCCCTTCCCAAGTGTTACTTGATGACCTGATATTTAAGTTACAATGATCACATGCACACAACCCGGTCATGTCAATGGTGAAATTCAATTTTTTTTTACTACCGGTTCTGTGGACATGGCTTGGTGGGTGTGGCAGGGGAAGGATACTGCAAAATCCCCATTTCCTCCCCATCAGCTGGGACTCGGGAGGCAGAGAATAGATGGGGGCGAGGCCAGCCAGAGGTGGTATTTGCCGGTTCTCCGAACTACTCAAAATTTCCACTACTGGTTCTCCAAAGATAAAGAAAAAGATAAAGATAAAACAATGGCACATTGTTGTTTTAAATGTTTTATCCAGTTGAGTTTTATAATTTTTAAATGATTTTATACAGGCAGTATAAAACTTAGGGACACGGTAGCTCAGTGGCTCAGATGCTGAGCTTGTCAATCGGAAAAGTCAGCAGTTTGGCAGTTCGATTCCCTAGTGCCGCGTAACAGAGGGAGCTCCCGTTCCTTGTCCCAGCTTCTGACAACCTAGCAGTTTGAAAGCACGTAAAAAGTGCAAGTAGAAAAATAGGGACCACCTTTGGTGGGAAGGGAACAGCGTTCCATGCCCCTTCGGCGTTGAGTCATGCCAGCCACATGACCACGGAGAAGTCTTCGGACAGCGCTGGCTCTTCGGCTTTGAAATGGAGATGAGCACCGCCCCCTAGAGTCGGGAGTGACTGGCACATATATGCAAGGGGAACCTTTAACCTTTACCTATAAAACTTAGAGCCACTGGTGTCACAACCATTCCAGGTTATAATGGGACTAAAAAAAAGTGACTTATGACCGTTTCCTACCCTTATGACTGTCGCAGCATCCCCATGGTTGTGTGATCAAACTTCCAGTGCTTGGCAACTGGCAATGTATTAACCATACAGGTAGTCCTCGACTTACAACAAGTCATTTAGTGACTGTTGGAAGCTGCAGCATCCCCCTGGTCACATGGTCAACAGACACTTGACAACAGGTTCATATTAATGACGGTGGCAATGTCATGACGGTCATTCGTTCAAGCTTTTGCCACTGTCTAACAAATCCATGGGGAAGCCAGGTTCACTTAACCACCGTGTGCTACTGACTTAACCATTTCAGTGATTCACTTAACAACTGTGGCCAGAAAGATCGTAAAACGGGGCAGAGCTCACGGAACAAATGTTTCACGCAGTAACGTAAATGTTGGGCTCAGCTGTGATCATAACTGGAGGACTACCTGCATTTAAAATATTTGCAGCCACATTTGTCACTTGCCACCCTTCCTTAGGGAGCTGTCTGACATGCAAAGTCAATGGGGGATGGCCAGACTCGCTTAATGACTGGACGGTTCACTATCTGCTTAACAATCACGGCAAAAAATATATATTATAGGCTTAAGAAGACAGGCTTAAGATACAGAAGGATCTTGACAAACTTGAACATTGGGCACTATCTATGAAATTCAATGGTGAAATGTGTAAGGTTCTACATTTAGGCAAGAAAAACGAAATGCACAGGTACAGTATAGGTGGCACCTTGCTCAACAGTAGTAACTGTGAGAGGGATCTTGGAGTCCTAGTGGGTAACCATTTAAATAGGAGCCAGCCGTGTGCAGCAGCTGCCAAAAAAGCCAGCACAGTTTTAGGCTGCATAAACAGAGGGATAGAATCAAGATCACGTGAAGGGTTAATACCACTTTATAAGGCCTTGGTAAGGCCACACTTGGAATACGGCATTCAGTTTTGGTTGCCACGATGTAGAAAAGATGTGGAGAATCTAGAAAGAGTGCAGAGAAGAGCAACAAAGAGGATTAGGGGACTGGAGGCTAAAACATATGAGGAACGGTTGCAGGAACTGGGTATGTCTAATGAAAAGAAGGACTAGGGGAGACATGATAGCAGTCTTCCAATATCTCAAGAGATGTCACAATGAGCAGGGGGTCAAGCTATTCTCCAAAGCACCTGAGGGTAGAACAAGAAGCAATGGGTGGAAACTAATCAAGGAGAGAAGCAACTTAGAACTGAGGAGGAATTTCCTGACAGTGAGAACAATGAATCAGTGGAACAGAAGTTGCCTCCAGAAGTTGTGAATGCTCCAGCACTGGAAGTCTTTAAGAAGATGTTGGATAGCCATTTGTCTGAAATGGTATAGGGTTTCCTGCCTAGGCAGGGGGTTGGACTAGAAGACCTCCAAGGTCCCCTCCAGTTCTGTTAAGATGCTGTCCAAATTTTGCAAATAAGCAAACAAATGATTTTAACAATGTAACAAGACGATATAATTTCACTAATGTGATAATCAAAAATGTTATTGTGAGTTGGATTAAAATGGAAAAATGGGTAAGAACTGAAGCACTAAAGAGGAGTTGTATAATATAATGAGGATTATATAAACTCTCTGATCGTAAGTCGAGAACTACCTGTCCGTCTTAATTTTGGATTGAGAGCTGGCCAGATATGGTTGAAAGACAGACAGCTTTATACATGTTTGAAATAAATGTTTAAGGGCTAAGAAGACGCTGGTCAGGTGCCTGCTCCCAACTGACCCTTGCCCCCAGTGCCAAATCCCTGGATTTCTCAAATTGTTCTTTGAGAAGATCAAAGGTCTTCGGGGAAGGATCTTGCCGGGTTCTTCTCTAGCACAAAGCAAAGACCTTTGACCTAATCCAACATTCCTCCGTCTTACATCACAAGCAAAGGTGCCCTTTCTTTGCAAGCATACTCTGGCCCTATGAACAACTCTCCGGGATTAGGAAAACTGCCCCAAAGCTGCCTTCTAACAATGCAGGACATCTTAAAGCTTATCTATCTATCTATCTATCTATCTATCTATCTATCTATCTATCTATCTATCTATCTATCTATCTATCTATCATCTATCTATCTATCTATCTATCTATCTATCTATCTATCTATCTATCTATCTACTATCTATCTCTGTGTGTGTTTGTTTGTGTGTGTGTGTGGTGAGATTCAAATAATTTAACAACCGGTTCTCTGCCCTATTGACCAGCTGGGTAGGCGTGGCTCGGTGGTCATGTGACCGGGTGGGCATGGCCAACTCAACGTCACTCAGATCGATGGGCGCTTTGCCTTAGCTGTGACAATGTAATAAGGGTTAAATGGAAAGGCAGTTTCTGTAAGCAGGGCAATAAAAATTAGGCTAGAAACAACGCCAGAATGTTTCCTTCCTGCCTTCCTTACAGGATTAGCCCTGCAAAGTGGAAAAAACACAAAATGAGATTTCTTCCAACAACTGGTTCTCCAAACTGTTTGGAAAGTTAACAACCGGTTCTCCCGAATAGGTGCGCACTGGCTGAATCCCACCACTGGGGTATGTGTGTTTGTTTGTTTGTTTGTTTGTTTGTGTGTGTGTGTGTGTGTGTGTGTGTGTGTGTGTGTTTGTTCTAGCATAACTCTGGAATGCCTCGAGCTATCAAACCTGATACACAAATGACTTACACCCTGGGAAAAAACACTGTGGGGTAAGACACCCCTAACACCCCTTGGGAGGTTTTCTGTTAAGATACAGGCTGTTGTGCCTTTAAATGGCTTCTACTGTACTGCCGTAAAATGGCTTCTGCTGCATAGCGCTGTGGAGTTGCCATGGTAAGGGCTTCACAGTACTCCATAAGGGGGCTCCCTCTGGTAAGGGGGAAAATCCAACATTAGAAATTATGTTTCATCCGGACATTTTCCCTCTATAAATAAATACCCGGGCAACGCCGGCCTATCGGCTAGTAATAAATAATGAAACCCAATAATTACATGACCCCGAGACACTGCAACCATCATATATTACAGGCGTGGGATTCAGCCGGTTTGCACCGATTCAGGCGAACCGGATGTTAATTTTACATCTGGTTCGCCAAACTGGTAGTTGCAAGGACTGGCTGGCACCGCCAATTCTTCCTGCCCCTCCAAGGAGTCTCCATGTGGCTTATTCATCATACCAGGTAAATGCAGGGCCCGTGCGGAGGCTCCAGAAGGGCGAAAAATGGGCCTGTTTCCTGCCTCCGGAGCCCAGGGAAGGCCATTTTTGCCCTCCTGGAGGCTCAAAGAAAGCCTGTGGAGCAAGATATTTGTTGAGTTTGGACGCATTTTACAAACTTTCTCACTGCAGTTGTTAAGCGAATGATTACAGTTTCTGGGTTATTAACACTGGATTGTTAAGGGGATCTGGTTTTCCCACTGACTTTGCTTGTCAAGGTCACAAAAGGTGATCACATGGCCCCGGGACGCTGCAACCAGAAGTGGGATTTAGATGGTTCGCACTGGTACAGGCGAACCGGATGTTAATTTTGCATCTGGTTCGGCGAACCGATAGTTTGCAAGGACTGGCTGGCCCCGCCCACTTCTCCCTGCCCCTCCCAGGAGTCTCCACACAGCCTGTTTCTCATGCCAGGTAAAAATGGGCCTACCGGAAGTACCGGAAGTACCGAAACGGGCCCGTTTCGGGCCTCCCCCCACCCCCCGCCGTGGTGCAGGAGGCCGAATAGGCCATGCCCATCATGGCCACGCCCTCCCAGCCAACAGATAGAGAACCAGTTGCTAACATTTTTCAATCCCACCCATGTGTGCGTGTGTGTGTGTGTGTGTATGTGTGTGTGTGTGTGTGTGTGAGTTGGCAACAGACTGAATTTTGATCAGGTGACCATGGAGATGCTGCAGTGGTTGTTAAGTGTGCAAAAGGTCATCCAGTCCCTTCTTTCGAGTGACCACTAAAAGGACCGTTGTAAGTCAAGGAAAGCTGTATGCCACCTCAAGAGCCTGAAGAATATTATAATTATAATTAAAACAGGTTGATATGTTTGGGTTCATTAAGGCCACCCAGGAACATTAGCTGCTTTCTATGGTTGTAAGCAGAGTTACGTAGCTGGCCCTTTCAGTGAGTCGGGCAATCTTACGATTTGGAAAAACTTCCCTTGAGGTCATCTAGCCCAACCCCATGTACAGTGCAGGGAACCAAATTAGAGCAACCCTGACAGGCATCCTTGAACGCCCCCAGTGAAGGAGAGCCTACAATCTTGCCAAGTCGTTGGTTCTATTTTCAAACTGCATTCTGTACCTTTTTAGAATTAATCCCAGGTCTTCTCTAGAGATAATTATCAGAAGTCATATTTAAATATAATCTATCTACAAATCTAACAGTGACCTTTATAGGCGCAAAAGCTTCTTTCAATGCTCCACCTTTCTGAAGCATCTTCATGACAGTCCCGTCTCCAGAGCCGAGATGCTTAGCGCCCTGGTTGTGTGGAATGAGAGGCAGTGAGCTGCATTGCACAACCAGGTTTCCATTCACAACTATAAAGCACTTTCAGAGAGACTGTTGGGGTTAAGGCTGTTTCTCCAAGGCAGATGGAGCTGATGGGCAATCTGGCGTAAGGACGCAGGCATCACCAAAACCCCGGCTTTTTCCACTAAACGGCCAAAATCTTGTATAATCCTGGCAACTTGTCAGCCACGACATCTCATCTGGGACACTGAAATGCAGGAAGATCCGAGCCATTTTTATGTGGGTTTTTTAGGTTGGGAATGTAATAAGGAAGTGTGATCAGACTGTTGTGGCCCGCGAGCCCAGCACAGATTCACTTAACAACCGTGTTTCTAACACTGCAGTTAACAACTGCAGTGATTCGCTTAACAACTGTGGCAAGAAAGGTCGCCAACTGGGGCAAAGCTCACTTAACAAATGTCTCACTTAGCAAGAGAATTTTGGGAATTTCTGTTGTGGTCATAAGTCAAGGACTACCTGGAATGGGGTTTGTAGACTCACGGGACGCTGCCACAGATTAAAAGCTTCTGTGTGTTGTTGTTCAGTTGGCTGTGTTGTGGCCCGTCAATGGCCACCAGAGCTAGCAGCAGATTCGGACAGTGAGGAGGTTGGGGAGGAACACGGGCCAGTCCTGGAGTCTGGGGAGGGCTCTGCGTCGGAGGCAGAGATGGGGCCAGGGCCGTCTGATAAGTTATCAGCTGCCTTCGGAGTCAGACATCAGTGAGGCAGACGAACAGCTGGAGTTGGAACAAGGGTCAACTCGGGAGTAAGGCCAGAGGTGGACGATGAATGGCCCCTCCCAGAGGAAATAAAAGAGGAGCGAAAGGGGAGTGGACTTTGCAGGGGACAATTGGTTCGCTTAATTGGCTTGTAACTCTCAGAGGATCCTTGCCAGGTTTTGCAGATATCGGCCTTTTAGCTCTCCAAGTCAGATAAGGTCTGTGACTGAAAATCCTCCCTCGAAAGACTTTGTTGGCTGTGTTGAAGATTTGTTCGCGACTCTCAAGCGACTCCTTGTCAAGTATTTTCTTGTACAAGTGTTACATTTAGAAGATATCGGCCTGGCAGCTCTCCAAGCCAGCTAAGGTCTATGACTGTAAATCCTCCCTCGAACGAGTTTGTTGGCTATGTTGAAGATTTGTTCGTGAAGAGAGACTCCTTGCCAAGTATTTTCTTGTACAATTGTTGCATTTAGAAGATATCGGCCTGGCAGCTCTCCAAGCCAGATAAGGTCTGTGACTGTAAATCCTCCCTTGAACGACTTTGTTGGCTGAGTTGAAGATTTGTTCGTGAAGAGAGACTCCTTGCCAAGTATTTTCTTGTACAATTGTTGCATCTAGAAGATATTGGCCTGGCAGCTCTCCAAGCCTGATAAGGTCGGTGGTTGTAAATTCACCCTGGAAAGACGGTTTGCTGGGACTTTGCTGGATGTGAAGGAGAGGAATTCATATTAGCTTAATCAAAAGGGGTTTTGTTGGGACAAGGAGTCTGCTTCGTGATTTGGTGACGCCTAGGTCAGAACAAAGACCCTGATATGGAAGTCCCTGGTGCTCCTCGGACTTTGGACATTTCATTCACCCAACTCGGTCCCCTTCATCGCTAAGTACAGAGAATCCTTGAGTTACAACCACACCGCAATTTGCCCATTACCGTCATGTAGGTCACAATACTCATGTCAGGTGACCGATGCAATTTCACATTTTCCCAGCAGTCATTAAGGGAAACAAGAAGGGAAAAGAAAAAATAGCCAAGGGCTGAAGGCCAAAATTATTTCACATGTCTGAAAACTGTCGGTATTTGTGGGGGGCATTGGGGAGAATTGCCAACAGCGAATGGCGAAAGCAGCCTTACAGTGTTGCCACGGAAGAGCCTTTGTATGTGCATTGTAACATTACATGGCATGTATGAATTAGAATAGAATAGAGCTGGAAGGGACCTTGGAGGTCTTCTAGTCCATCCCCCTGCTCAAGTGGGAGAACCCGTACCATCTAAAGACAAGTGGCTGTCCAATCTCTTCTTAAAAGCATCCAGGGATGAAGCGGCCACGATTTCTGGTGGCAAGCTGTTCCACTGGTTAATTGTCCTCACTGTTAGGAAGTTTCTCCTTAATTCCTGGTTGCTTCCCTCCTTGATTAATTCCCACCGGCTCCTTCTTGTCCTGCCCTTGGGTGCTTTGGAAAAATAATTTACCCCCCTCTTCTTTGGGGCAGCCCCTCAAATACAGGAATACCGCTATCGTGCCAACCCTGATGTTTCTTTCCTCGATCAACGGTAAATTACAACTAAGTGTTTACGAAAGGGAGCACGTCCCTTTATTTCTAGTGGCAATTAGATACCACAGTCGTAAACGGTTATAAGTCGAGGATTACCAGTACAGTCCACATTTTCTCATTGTGATTGGCAAGGTTTAGCTGCGTAAACATTGGAGCTTTTTAAATAAATTGTCTCTCAGAACAAGTACGGTAAATTACTTTACTTTACTTAAATTACTAAAGGCTTACTTTATTGCATGGCACATTATTGTAGAATGAGTTTTGTTGGGCACGGTTCCACCGCAAACAACTCATTGCTGAGGTGATGACCTCGGAAACGAGAACTGTATTTTCTACATTATTTGCATGTCATGTTAGAATCCAGGGGTGGGTTTCTCGCCCTGTTCCAACCGGTTCGGTTGGAACGGGGCCAGCGGCGTCCTCGTGCACGCGTGCGGTGCACGCATGCGTACTAGCGTCTGTGCGACGCTCCAGCTGCTCCTGGAAGATTGCACAGGCGCTGTATGCGTCCTGCGCATGCGTGGAAGCGCAGAACTCGTCAAAACCGGGTAAGGACTGCGGACGGGCGGGCGCGCCCTTCGCCGTTCCCGGAAGTTACTTACTTCCGGGTTCGGCGACCAACTGGTTCGCAGGGACCGCCGCGAACCGGTTGAAACCCACCCCTGTTAGAATCAGAATAGAATAGAGCTGGAAGGGACCTTGGAGGTCTTCTAGTCCAGCCCCCTGCTCAAGCAGGAGAACCTGTACCATCTCAGACCAGTGACTGTCCACTCTCTTCTTAAAAAACCTCCAGTGATGAGAAAGCACCTACAATTTCTGGTGGCAAGCTTTCCCACTGGTTAATTGTCCTCAATTTTAGGAAGTTTCTCCTTAATTCCAGGTTGCTTCTTTCTTTGATTACCAAAGTTTCTTGTCCTGCCTCAGGTGTTTCAGAGCAGAGGTCACCAAACAGTAGTCCGTGGGCCACTGGTGGTCCGTGAGGAAATTTTGGTGGTCCGCAGAAAAATTATTTGCATTTTTTTACATTGCACTAAATCAGGGGTCCTCAAACTACGGCCCCTTGGCCGGATACGTGCAATGAACGCTTGTGCTGCTGCAGAGAGTCTCCCACTTCTGGATCTTTGTGTGTGGGTTGGAGGGGGGGCAGAAATTCCGACTTGGGGTCTGCTTCAGCCTCCTGGTGGGGGGCTTTGGTCAAAGGCTGGAGGGAAACGCCACTGGTGGCAAAGAGCCGGAGGGCCTCGTTCCAGTGGGACTGCATCATAGCCTGGAATTGGCTGACCATCTCAGCCTGCTGAGCCTCCAGGTGCTGGTACCTGGCCTTGCACTCCTGTACGTCTTCCCTCTGCTTGGAAAGCCTGTGCTGGTAGTCCTCAGTGAGGTGCTTCTATTGAGCCTCCTTCTCGGTCAGATCCAGTTTGAACTGAGCTGTTTCGCCAACTCTTTCTCAGGGTGGCTGCTTAGCTCCAACAATGGCTTCCCGTTGGGGCCCTAAGGAACCCGGGCGGGCAGGAGAGGAGTGGCTGGGAGGGGAGGGACAAGTAGAGGGTGGCGAGGTGTCCCTTGACGTCAAGTTGGCCACGCCCACTCAAGTCACATGACCACCTAGCCATGTCCCACCCAGCCAGTCATTAGGCAGATCATACTAGCGGTCCGCAGGATTTAAAATTATGAATTTAGTGGTCCCTGAGGTCTGAAAGGTTGGTGACCCCTGGGATAGATAATTATTTGAATACTGGAATACTGTTATCATGTCAACCCTGATGCTTCTTTCCTCAATCAATGGTAAATTACAACTGAGCAGGTACAAAAGGAACTGAGCTAAAGATGTGACGTCTGCTCCTTCATGGCCTTTCTCTCTAGTGACAATTAGATACAGCCGCCACGAATGGTTGGCTATGGGAATCGTTTTGCTGAAAACCAGAAGTAATTGTCGTACAGGTGGCCGTGTTGACAAAATGCTCGAAGTGCAGTCACACGACCACAGCGGGTGCAACCATCAAAACTTCCAATCCAATTAAATGAGGCAATCTAACAATGGGTTAAAATAGAGGGTGAATTTAAAATACTAAGGATTGGAAAAGGTGGGGACTTTGATGGATTGAATATGGTTTAACAGTGGGTGTTATTAGTAATCCCACATATCTGGAATATTGAAGCTATGGTGGAATAATGAGCGATTTTTAAAATATTGAATGGCAACATTTAATAAGGGCTAACAAAGACAGGGTGCAAAGAAATGTTATTTATGTTTAAATGAATTAATAGGAAAATGTAAAAAGAATATGAAAGGAGACTAGTAGTGTTGAACTTGGAAGATTAGAACTCCACATACACCACTACTACTACTACTACTACTACTACTGTTATTATACAATTGTATCACAGTGGCCAGTTGTTTCACCGGATTTGGCATTGGTTACTAGTCGGGCCCCACCCAGGGGCCTAGGACGTCGTAACGTATTTTCGTAATATGCGTGCAGATCCAAGCAGTGCGGCTTTTTGCATCTGACCGATGGTGATTTTGTCAATTTTTAACTGTTTTAAATGTAATTCCAGTGCTTTTGGAATAGCACCCAGTGTGCCAATTACCACTGGAATTACCACTGCTGGTTTGTGCCATAGTCGTTGAATTTCGATTTTTAAGTCCTGGTATTTTGCAATTTTTTCATGTTCCTTCTCGGCGACCCTGCTATCACCTGGTATTGCGATGTCTATGATTGTGACCTTATTTTTCTCAACCAGTGTGATGTCTGGTGTATTATGGGCCAGTATTTTGTCCGTTTGTATGCGAAAATCCCACAAGATCTTGACCATCTGATTTTCGGTGACTTTTTCAGGCTGATGTTCCCACCAGTTTGTTGCTGTTTTAATATTATAATTTTTGCACAAATTCCAATGGATCATTTGTGCTACTGAATTGTGCCGCAATTTATAATCAGTCTGCGCGATTTTTTTACAGCAGCTGAGTCCGTGATCAACAGTTTCATCAGCTTCTTTGCAAAGTCTGCATTTGGCATCATCAGAGGATTTTTCGATTTTGGCCTTAATGGCATTTGTGCGGATAGCTTGTTCTTGCACAGCCAGGATTAGTGACTCTGTTTCTTTCTTTAATGTACCTGCTGTTAACCATATCATCATCATCATCATCATTATTATTATTATTTTTTAAAAAAGATTTGACCCAGTCAATGCACTGTCTATAAAAAAATGTATGTTTATATTGGAGAAATAAAAATATTTTTTAAAAAACTTCATATCCAGGTCATAAGTCCCCTTTTTTTCAGGTAGGTCATAACTCTGAACAGTAGGTCATAAGTCAAGGACTACCTGTAACATCAGGGACGTGATGGCCCAGTGGCTAAGATGCTGAGCTTGTCAATCAGAAAGGTAGGTAGTTTGGCAGTTCGAATCCTAGCACTGCGTAACGGAGTGAGCTCCCGTTACTTGTCCCAGCCTCTGCCAACCTAGTTAGAAAACGTGTAAAAATGCAATTAGAAAAAATAGGAGCCACCTTTGGTGGGAAGGGAACAGCGTTCCGTGCGCCTTCGGCGTTGAGTCATGCCGGCCACATGACCACGGAGACGTCTTCGGACAGCGCTGGCTCTTCGGCTTTGAAACGGAGATGAGCACCGCCCCCTAGAGTCGGGAACGACTGGCACATACGCGCAAGGGGAACCTTTACCTTTACTTATCTGTAACATCAAGAGCACCAATGATGTTACCTAGTTAGGATTATGAAACACCTGCCAGAAAACTACCAAGCCCAGAGAGTACCAAGCCCCCACAGTTCAAACTTAAAATCTAAATATTTTCTCTTCTATCGGAGATCCAGGTATTTTCTAACACGCCACTAACTAACATGCAGTCTAAGAATTGTTCCCTTTGATGTTTTCCCAGGTCGAAAACTCTCTTTTGCAAAATGGGGCCCGAGGCGGTAAGGCAATTGCCACCCTCATGATAAAACTGCACTCCCCAGAGACACACCCACCGCCGCCGCCTTAGAAAGCACCACTGGGATGATTAAAATAAAAGCACTTTCAGTTGCGCGGTGAGTTCACGAAGCGATTCAGGCGAGATCAAAGGCCCCTTTCAAGTGGTCTGCATAAAAATAATAATAGGGAACTATTGTTTTCCCGGGCTTAAGCGGAGAAACTAATTTCATTCCTATTCATAACAAGGCTGGGAAATTATAATCTGAAGCACTCAAAAGGCACCAGGTTTCCACTTATCGAATAATATTAAGTATTGACTCAATACTATTTAGAATAATAGAGCTGGAAGGGACCTTGGAGGCCTTCTAGTCCAGCCCCCTGCTTAGGCAGGAAACCCTACACCACTTCAGACAAATGGTTATCCAATATCTTCTTAAAGACTTCCAATGTTGGAGCATTCACAACTTCTGGAGGGAAGTTGTTCCACTGGTTAATTAGAACTGTTAGTTCAAAGTTGCTTCTCTCTCCTTGATTAGTTTCCACCCATTGCTTCTTGTCCTGCCTTCAGGTGCTTTGGATAATAGCTCGACTCCCTCTTCTTTGGGGCAACCCCTGAGATATTGGAAGACTGCTATCATGTCCCGCCTACTGAACAACCACAGTTCAACAGAGTAGCTAAATCGGTCATTGGCGATACAGGAAGTCCTCGACTTACAACCATTTGGTTAGCAACCGTTCTAAGTTACAAAGGCACTGGGGGTGGGGGGGACTTGCAATCTTTTTTTTTCACATTTACAACGGTTGCAGCATTCCCCATGCTTGGCAACTGGCTTATAGAGGTAGTCCTGGACACAATTGAGCCCAAAATTTCTGTGGATAAGTGAGATATTTACTAAGTGAATTCTCCCCCCCCCCAAACCTCGGTTTTACGACCTTTCTTCAGATGTGCGGCGAATCACTGGAGTTTGTTAAGTTCGAAAGACGGTTGTTAAGTGAATCTGGCTTCTCCACTGACTTTGCTTGTCAAAAGTTTGCAAAACAGGATCGCAGGTCCACGGGACACCGCAACCGTCATAAATGCGAGTCGGTTTCCGAAGCATCTGAACTTTGATGACACGATCGTGGAGATGCTGGAAATGTCTCAACCGTTCATAAGTCTCTTTCTCCAGTGCCGTCATAACTTCAAAGTCGCTAAGCAAACTGTTGTAAGTCGAGGACCTGTCTTTATGACGGTTACCCTGCCCAGAGGTCATGTGATCGCCATTGTAACCTCCCCAGCCAGCTTCCAACAAGCCAAGTCAATCGGCAAAGACTGAGTGATTCGCTTAACAACTGCAATGGTTCGCTTCACATCTGTGCCAAGAAAGGTGGTAAAATGGGGCAAGTGTCTCTTAGCAATGGAAACCTTGGGCTCAATGGGAGTAGTTCAAAGAAATACCTGTATTGGGTACTTAATTTTTCCAAGCAAGTCAGGAACGGTGGACAGGTAGTCCTCGACTTATAACAGTTCACTTAGTGACCGTTCAAAGTTACAACGGCACTGGCAAAAATGAGCTATGACCGTTTTTCACACTTACGACGGTTGCAGCATCCCCATGGTCATGTGATCAAAATTCAGACACTTGGCAACTGACTCGTATTTACGATGGTGGCAACTGACTCGTATTTACGACGGTGGCAGTGTCCCAGGGTCACGCAGTCAGACTTCGCGACCTTCTGACAAGCAAAGCCAGTTTGGGGGGGGGGGAGCCGGGGTCACCTAACAACCGTGGGACTAGCTTAACAATTTCCGTGATTCCTTTAACAACAGCAGCCGGAAAGCTGGTAAAATGGGGCAAAACTCGCTTCACCACTGTCTCGCTCAGCGGCAGAAATTTGGGGCTCTCTCATGGTCTTAAGTGAAGGACCACCTGCATACCTGGTGTGGGAGGCACCCAAACATCTGGACCGGCGATCCAGAAATGTCTCTCATCGGGAAACTGACACCCGAGGGAGAATCTTCCGTTCTAAAGTCCAAATCCTTTGCTAGGTTTTCCCCAAGCTGTTTGATCTCCAAGCCAACAGGTACATTATTCCCGTCACTCAATGCAAGCAGATGGAAATCGCACTCCCGAGCATCGTTGTCCTTGACTTCCAACCATTTATTGAGTGACGGTTCCAAGATGGACCACGACACTTCGAAAAGAAAGGGACCGACAAACCAGTCCTTGCCCATAGAACGGGGGTGTCGAACTCCGTTTCACTGAGGGACGCATCAGGGTGGTGCTTGACCTTGGGGGCTGGGTGGGCGTGGCCAGCTCGATGTCCTTCCTGCCGGGGGCGCCTGGGGTGGCCCGAGCACTCTGCCAGCGAAAACGGGCTTCTGATCTGCCGTTTCCGCTGGCAGAGGGACCGCGGACCAGATCCAGGGGTTAAATCAACTTACGTTCGCTAGCGGTTTGCAAATGTGAGCTCACGCGCGCGCATACTTCGCTCGCAAGCACCACCTCTGCACATGCGCAGGACTTTCTGCAGAGCATCAAAAACGGGACATGATAATGTCCGGGTGAGTGGGCGGAGCCTCCCGTTGCCACCCCTACCAGTTCGCCCGAACCAGATAGAACTGGCTGAATCAGATCTAAGCGGCTCGCGCACCTTTAGTTGACACCTGACGTATGAACGCTTACCAACCAGCGTGTGTTTACGACGGTTGCAGCATCCCAGGGTCATGTGACAAAGTCCACGGAAGCAGGATTCACTCAATGACCTCATGGTTCACTTAACGACTGTACTGATTCCCTTGTCCACCGTGGTTAAAAAAAAAAGCATTGAAATCCGGCGCGAGTCACTTAACTGCCTTGCTTAGGAATGGAAATTCTGATCCTAATTGCAGTCGTAAGCCAAGGACGAATGACCGAGACATACAGAACAATAGGAAAATGGGGGCCTTCTCATTCTACCCATTAAATCGCCCGATTTAGACCGATGATACGAGGCCCTCCTTCTGCCAGCCCGATCCAATGGCCTTATCTCCAAGTAGAGGTTGGATAAGGTACCCCAAAATAACAAGCAAGCAATTTAAGATGGGGTTGGAAGCAGTGGATCAGGGCCTGGGTAAGAGAGTTAAAAAGAATGCAGCCCTGGGGGGGAGGAAAAGGAAAGGGGGAGGGAAAGAAAAGGGAGGGTGGGGAGAGGGAAGGAAGGAGAAGGGAGTAGGAAGAAAGGGGAATGGGGAAGAGAGGGAAGAAAGGAGGAGGAAAGAAAGAAAAGGCAGGGGGGAGGGTGGGAGTAGGGAGGGAAGAAAGGAGAGGGAGGAAGAAAGGAAGAAGAGAAAGGAAGCGGGAGGGAGGGAAGTAAAGGAAGGGTGGGAGTAGAGAGGGAAGAAAGAAGAGGGAGGAAGAAAGGAAGGAAGAGAAAGGAAGCAGGAGGGAGGGAGGGAGGGAGGGAGGGGGAGGATGGAGGGGAAGTAAGGAAGGAAGAAAGGAGAGGGAGGGCGTGAGGAAGGAAGGAAGAGAAAGAAAGAGGAGGGAAGAAAGGAAAAGGAGGAAGGGAGGAAAAGAGGGAGGAAAAAACCTGGCTATTCCGACAGGCCTGGGGCTAAAGACCTTTTGCCCCCCCCCTCGAATGGTATGGTTGTTGTGTGCTTTTTTAAATTGTGTATTGTTTTGTCCGTCTTTTTTATTCTTTATTTGTACCCCTTCCCTTGACTTGGATTGTGAGCCGCCCTGAGTCCCCTTTTGGGGAAAAGGGCGGCATATAAATGAAATAAATTCAATTCAATTCAAGAGAAAGAAGAGAGGAGGGAAGAAAGGAAAAGGAGGGAGGGAGGAAAAGGAAGGGAGGGAGGGAGGGAGGGAGGGAGAAAGGAGGGAAGGAAGGAAGGAAGAAGGTGAACAGATTGGAAGAGTATTAAATGAGTGGAGAAAGTTAAAAAAAAATCCACAAGTAAAATTCTGAAATATTTTGGGGGGATGTCACCTTCAAAGTTAGGAAGAAATTCCTCTACTTGGTTCCCCTGGCAATTGGGATCTTTCCTGCCCAAACCTCTACCTTGCAAACAAACAAAAAAAAAAATTCACACCGATCTGCAAGTGAATAACAGAAGCACACCCATCGTGCCACCCCTAATCCCTCCTTCCTTCCTCCTTTCCTTGTTTCAAAAAAAATTTAAAAAATTAAAATGCACATCCTCAAAACGAAGCGTGCAAAACCCGGACAGGTGTGCAAAAAAGCCCCCAAAGTTCATCCTCCAGAATCTGGAAAACGGGGGTGGGGGGGGTGGAGACCCTCGTCAGAGAGTTAAAAGGATACCTTTGTCCCCACCCCGTGCCCCCACCCCGCAAAGCCGCCCAAGGCCTCCAAACGGCGGATAGACGCTCCGGTTGGTTCCAAAATGGCTTCGGCTCCTCAGGTTTCGGCCTCCCGAGGGAGGGCATGTGTGTTGCCCGTGTGTCCACGTCTGGGTCTGCGTGTGTGCATGCATGCATGCGTGTTTCCCAGACGCGGGTTAAGGGCAGAAGCACACATGACGGGCAGGCGGGCGTTGGAGGCAACCCAAGTGCACCAATTACTGCAAAGGGAGGGCTGCGAGGCGGGGCCGAGGGCCTTCCCAGAGCATTGCAAGGAATGGAGGAGGACGGTGGGGAGGGGGGGGGGAGGGAAACGGCTTGCCTGGGGGATTGCAAAACACCCATTGGTGTGGCGTTGTGTTGCAACCCCCCCTTCCGTTGCAAGTGGGGCCGAAAGTGGCCCCGCGACTCGCTTACCGTCAGGGTGTCATCGATGTAAAGGGGGATCTGCAGCCTCTCGAAGAGGAATTCCTCCTCGCTGTCTCTGCAAACTGCCACCAGCCGCGCCATCTCTGTTGCCGTTGCTCTGCCTCTTCCTTCCAAAGCCTGAAAAGCAGCCAAACCCCAGGGCAAGTAAATAAAGGCTTCGCTTTCTCCGACACACTTTCACCAGCAGAGGGGAAATTCAACTCTTGTTACCTGGGAAGAAGATTCGACACAAGAGGGAAGTGGGAGGAGAATGGAAGAAGTGCCTGAAGGGACTTTGGAGGTCTTCTAGTCCAACCCCCTGCTCAAGCAGGAGAGCATTTCAGACAATCGGCTGTCCAGTCTCTTCTTAAAAACCTCCAGGGATGAAGTACCTACTTACACCTTCTGTAGGCAAGTTGTTCCTCTGGCTAATTCTCCACAGTTAGGGACACTCCAGACCTAGGTGCCCCTTGAGTGTTTACCTGTGGATTTTTATTTTATTATTATTTTATTATTATTATTATTATTATTATTATTATTATTTTATTATTAGATTATTTTACTTTATTTTATTTTTATTTATTTTATGTTTTTTAAATTTTATTTTATTTTTATTTTATTATTTTATTTTTATTTTATTATTTTATTTTATTATTATTTTATTTTATTATTAGATTATTTTACTTTATTTTATTTTTATTTATTTTTATTTATTTTATGTTTTTTAAATTTTATTTTATTTTTATTTTATTTTTATTTTATCATTTTATTTTATTATTTTATTTTATTATTTTTTTTGTTTTATTATTATTTTATTTTATTATTTCATTTTTATTTTTTATTTTATTATTTTATTTTTTACATTTAATTTTATATTTATTTTATATTTATTATTTTATATTTATTTTATATTCATTTTATTTTTATTTCTTTGAGCCAGAAGATATGAAAGCAACGGTTGCAGGAATTCAAGACAAGAAACTTCCTAACAGTGAGGACAATTAATCAGTGGAACAACTTGCCTCCAGAAGTTGTGGAATCTCCAACGCTGGAGGTTTTAAAGAAGAGATTAGATAAGCATTTGTCTGAAGTGGTGTAGGGTCTCCTGCCTAGGCAGGGGGTTGAACTAGAAGACCTCCAAGGTCCCCTCCAGCTCTATTCTGATTGATAGTCCTTTTCATTAAAGAAACCTGGGGGAATGGAAGAGAATGGGACATTGAGTATAGCTAATCTAGAGAAATGAAGGACTAGGGGTTTGTTTTAAACACAAATAATACAAACATATACAACTGAATACAAAATAAAAGAAGGACAAAAGAAAAAAACATATTAGAGTGCACCTCTCACCCCCTGGAAGACCTTTTCCCCCTCCCCCTTATATTTCTTCGATATACAATATATTCCAATTGTGCCCTTATACCCTCCAAAACATATATTCTTGATTTATTCCCTTTGCCAGAGAAATGAAGGACTGGGGGGGTGGGATGACATGATGGCTGAGGGGCTGCCACAAAGAAGAGGGAGTCAAGCTATTCTCCAAAGCACCTGAGGCCAAGAGAAGCAATGGGTGGAAACTAATCAAGGAGAGAAGCAACCTAGAACTAAGGAGAAATTTCCTGACAGTCAGAACAATGAATCAGTGGAACAGAAGTTGCCTCCAGAAGTTGTGAATGCCCCAACACTGGAAGTTTTTAAGAAGAGATTGAACAACCATTTGTCTGAAGCAGTGTAAGGGTATCCTGTCTAAGCAGGGGGTTGGACTAGAAGACCTCCAAGGTCCCTTCCATCTGTGATTCTCTCTCAAGGACGAGAAACACAGAACCATCTTATGGCTCCTGGAGTTGTGGGATGTCTGAACACGTGCGCCTTAAAGCTGTTCTAAGGAGGAAGGAGTGGAGTCCAGAAAAGGTACGTCACGAAGACCGGCTGGAACACACCCATGCTAAGTAAAAGCACTCGAGGTTTGATTGCGGGTGTGTGAATTTGCACGGATTCTTTCCCACAGGCCCACAACAAAAGGAAAAAGAAAAAGGAAGCTGGCACCTGAAATTTCAGTACAGATCAATGCAGGCAGTTCTTTCTCTTACGACCACAACTGAGTCCAGCATTTCTGTTGTTAAGCGAGACATTGATTAAGTGAGTTTTTGCTCCCTTTTTACGACTTTTCTTGCCACGGTTGTTAAGTGAATTACTGCAGTTGATAAGTTAGTAACCAGGTTTAAAATGTAAAGGTTCCCCTTGCATATATATGCCAGTCGTTCCCGACTCTAGGGGGCGGTGCTCATCTCCGTTTCAAAGCCAAAGAGCCAGCGCTGTCCGAAGACATCTCCGTGGTCATGTGGCCAGCACGACTCAATGCCGAAGGCGCACGGAACGCTGTTACCTTCCCACCAAAGGTGGTCCCTATTTTTCTACTTGCATTTTTACATGCTTTCGAACTGCTAGGTTGGCAGAAGCTGGGACAAGTAATGGGAGCTCACTCTGTTATGCGGCACAAGGGATTCGAACTGCTGAACTGCCGGCCTTTCTGATCAACAAGCTCAGCGTCGTAACCACTGAGGCGCCGCGTCCCTAGTAACCAGGTTAAGCGAATCCAACTTCCCCATTGACTCTGCTTATCAGAAGGTCTCAAAAGGTGATCCACTTAAGACACAGCAAAGGTCATAAGTATGAAGCAGTTGCCAAACATCTGAATTTTGATCACACCACCCTGGGCATGCTGCAAAGGTTGTAACTATGAAAAAACTGTCTTAAGTCACTTTTTTCAGTGCCATTGTCACTAAATGGACTGCTATAAGTCCTGTACATTACTGTCCATGGGGTTTTCAATTCAAGAATTGAGTCCTTTGAACTCTGGTGCTGGAGAAGACTCCTGCATTGAGTCCCTTGGACTGCAAGGCCATCCAACCGGTCAGTCCTAGAAGAGATCAACCCTGACTGCTCTTTAGAAGGCCAGATCCTGAAGAGGAAACTCAAATGCTTTGGCCACCTAATGAGAAGGAAGGACTCCCTGGAGAAGAGCCTGGGAAAGATGGAGAGCAAAAGAAGAAGAAGGGGACGACAGAGAAGGAGGTGGCTGGATGGAGTCACCGAATCAGTTGGCATGAGCATAAATGGACTCCAGAGGATGGTGGAGGACAGGAAGGCCTGGAGGAACGTTGTCCATGGGGCTGTGATGGGTCGGACACGACTTCACAACTAACAACGACACCTGTACATTAATCCCTGGAAGATTTTATGGGGATAACAGCAGAGATTTCAGAATGATTTAACTAATCCGAACCCCAAGGTGTCCACCATCAGCCTGGCCGAATTGAAAAGCAAACTAACTCACAATGTTGGGGGTCAATTGTGTTGCGTCTCAATCCGGCCGCTGAGAACTAGAGATTAGGGAAAGACAGAGGTGCCTGCATGGTGTCAAATGTTTTCTCACACCTGTATGATTCTCTCTGAATCGTAGTAGCAACTGAAACACAATTTTAAAAAAAAACACACTTGGCAGTTAAAAACACAGGTGAGCTGTTAAAACACAACAAAACTGGGGATTTCCCAAGGAACAACATACACAACCAAGCCTTATTAACTATGCTTCATATACAACAGCCTATTGCTTTGAGGGGTCCTTGGTGCTCTCTGAGCTTGGCTGTTTCCTTGCAGACGTTTCACGACCAAACTAGGTAACATCATCAGTGCTAATCAATGATGACCAGTTGATTAGCACTGATAATGTTATCGAGCTGGGTCATGAAACGTCTGCAAGGAAACAACCAAGCTCAGAAAGCACCAAGGACTCCATAATCTTTCCTCCTCCGCCTCCTCCTCCTGTCTGCAGTCTCTACTCCATTTAACCCTGATGATGTTACCTAGTTGGGTCATCTAACGTCTGCAAGAAAACAACCAAGCTCAGAAAACACAGATGACCCCTCATGTCAACCCTGAGCTACAAATATTCTCCTGTAGCAGCCTAAGTTTTGTTAGTGTTCAGTTTGAACTTAATATATTGCATAAACCCAGCTTATAGATTGAGACAGCGTACCCGTTCAGAAAGTCAAAAAAATCCAGTTACTAAAATATATCACTGCCCCCACCCATCCATTAGACACATATAAGCGGCGACATCTTTGTGAGGGGAAGGGCACCTAAATTTAAAAGCCTGCCTTAAATCTCAACATAATTATTCATAACAAAGGTCTTATCTCTGGGCTTTACTGCAAAGAATAAAAAAAACTGAAAACTTAAATCACCATTCATGACATTCAAAAGAACACTGGTATCTTCTTTACACTCTCGCAGATTACAATTCTCTTTACCAGAGTCATCAAGTTTTAAACTCACTCCAATTTTCCCTTTTTCCATTTCTACTTGTCTGAAAGAAATAAATGTATCTCACCACATATGCAGCCTTGCCTCTCTCAAAAAAAATTAGTCCAGTAACATCTTTTTAGCAGTATAATAGAGGGACCTTGGAGGTCTTCTAGTCCAACCCCCTGCTCAGGCTGGAAACCCTATAACACTTCAGAGGAACAGTTGTTCAATCTCTTCTTAAAAACTTCCAGTGTTGGAGCACCTACAACTTTTAGAGGCAAGTAGTTCCATGGATTTAATTGTTCCGTCAGGAAATTTCTCCTTCGTTCTAGCTTGCTTCTTTACTTGATTAACAGAATTCAAAGGGACCTTGGAGGTCTTCTAGTCCAACCCCCTGCTCAGGCAATCCTCTACCATTTCGGACAAATGGTTGTCCAATCTCTTCTTAAAAACTTCCAGCGTTGGAGCACGCACAACTTCCGGAGGCAAATCGTTTCCACTGATTTAATTGTTGCGTCAGGAAATTTCTCCTTAGTTCTAGCTTGCTTCTCTCTTTGAATTGCAACGTAGAACTTACTATTTCTCAAAAGTGCTGACCTTCCTCATTTGTCAGCCGGAAGACTCAAATCCAGGAAATCCCCACCAGCACTTACACAACATGTGGCCAACAACTTATAAATCGGTTCCCAATGGACAGTCAAACGGGTCACTAAAATGTTATAGCAGAGGTCTTCAAACTTGGCAACTTTAAGACTTGTGGACTTCAACTCCCAGAATTCAGCAGAGCTGGCTGGAGAATTCTGGGAGTTGAAGTCCATACGTCTTAAAGATGCCAAGCTTGGGGATCCCTGAGTTATAGGAACATATAAATGACTCCCTACAAATGTGCCAGGCATTGAACTACCATTGCCCGCAATGGACAATCCCGAAGAGGATTTGCACCTCACATAGAGTTTGCCGAGACATTCTGTATAGGGGCATAGTATCCTACCCTAGGTGTGATTGTGGGATCCGACGTCAAACTGTAGATCACATCATGACTGGCTATAAGCTGAGAGCATATACCGGTCCAGTATCTGATTTTTTTTTTTAAAAAATGTTGGGCTTCAATAGTAAGTTAGATGGCCTAGACTAGGGGTGTCAAACTCAAGGCCCAGGGGCCAGATCCAGCCCGTGGGGTACTTAAATCTGACCAGTGGTCAAAATTTTATACTACCAGTTCTGTAAGCCTGGCTTGGTGGGCATGGCAGGGAAAGGATACTGCAAAATCTCCATTCCCACCACACTCCAAGGGAAGGATACTGCAAAATCTCCATTCTCTCCCCACTCCAAGGGAAGGATACTGCAAAATCTCCATTCTCTCCCCACTCCAAGGGAAGGATACTGCAAAATCTCCATTCTCTCCCCACTCCAAGGGAAGGATACTTCAAAATCTCCATTTCCTCCCCACTCCAGGGGAAGGATACAGCAAAATCTCCATTCTCTCCCCACTCCCAGGGGAAGGATACTGCAAAATCTCCATTCCCTCCCCACTCCAAGGGAAGGATACTTCAAAATCTCCATTTCCTCCCCACTCCAGGGGAAGGATACAGCAAAATCTCCATTCTCTCCCCACTCCAAGGGAAGGATACTTCAAAATCTCCATTTCCTCCCCACTCCAGGGGGAAGGATACTGCAAAATCTCCATTCTCTCCCCACTCCAAGGGAAGGATACTTCAAAATCTCCATTTCCTCCCCACTCCAGGGGGAAGGATACTGCAAAATCTCCATTCTCTCCCCACTCCAAGGGAAGGATACTTCAAAATCTCCATTTCCTCCCCACTCCAGGGGAAGGATACTGCAAAATCTCCATTTCCTCCTCACTCCAGGGGGAAGGATAGTGCAAAATCTCCATTCTCTCCCCACTCCAGGGGGAAGGATACTGCAAAATCTCCATTTCCTCCCCATTCCAGGGGAAGAATACCGCAAAATCTCCATTTCCTCCCCACTCCAAGGGAAGGATACTGCAAAATCTCCATTCCCCCCTCACTCCAGGGGGAAGGATAGTGCAAAATCTCCATTCTCTCCCCACTCCAGGGGGAAGGATACTGCAAAATCTCCATTCCCTCCCCACTCTTGTATGATATGCCATACGCTAAATAAATATTCAAAGATATAAGCTTTTGCGAGCTGCCGCTCAACTGTGTAGCCGACAAAGCAGGATGCAGCGCATGAAAGCTTAATGTATTAATATTGATGTAGCCATTCACTCACCATCGAGTAAATATGCCTTTGAATCAAATGGCTCAGCCAGGACAGATGCTACCACACTTCTGCTGAATCTTTGCCAGCATAGTCCTGAAATGCATATTCCCAACCATACCCGTAACTCCTTATCTACACTCAGGGCCTACCACATATTTTACAATGCATGTGCAAATATTTTGGGCACCTAGAGATATATATGAGGAGAGCCAGTCTGGTTTAGTGGTGAAGGCAACCGGGCGAAAAACTGGAAAGCTGAGTTCTAATCCTGCCTTAGGCATAAAACCAGCTGGTTTACCTTGGGCCAGTCACTCTCGGTTCTAGGAAGGCAGACGTGGCAAGCCACGGTTGAGAAACCCTGCCAAGAAAACTGCACAGACTTGCCCAGGGAATCACCAGGAGACAACGCAGATCCGAAGACACACACACACACAAAAAAAAACAACCACACCATATAATACGCAAGGAAGTCCTTGTTTTACAACAATTAGTTTAGTGATCGTTCAAAGTTACAGCGGTACCCGGGGGGGGGGGGGAGAATTGAGTTATGAACATTCTCGTGGAGTTTTCATGGCAAAGATACCGGAGTGGGTTGTAGAGGGGGGTTTCTGCTAGTTCGCCCCGGATCGGGTGAACCGGTAGTGGCGGAGGCGGTAGGCTCCCCCCACCCACCCGGATGCTTCTGCGCATGTGCAGAAGCGTTGCGCGAGCACACACAAGCGAACTGATAGTAAACAAAATGGAAACCCAACACTGGTGGATCATGTTTTGTCGCGTTTTGATATGAAACTCAAATACTTTGGCCACCTAATGAGAAAGAAGGACTCCCTGGAGAAGAGCCTAATGCTGGGAAAGACGGAGGGCAAAAGAAGAAGGGGACGGCAGAGAAGGAGGTGGCTGGAAGCAGTCAGCGTGAGCTTAAATGCACTTCAGAGGATGGTAGAGGACAGGAAGGCCTGGAGAAACGTTGTCCATGGGGCCGCGATGGTCGCATATCCTGGGGTTTTATGACATTCTGACCAGCGCACACCCACACATTACTGACACATGTGTAGTTAAGTAACAAAGTGCATATAATCAAAGCTGTGGTTTTCCCAGTTGCAATGGATGGGTGTGAAAGATGGGCCATAAGGAAGGCCGAGAACCAAAGAATGGAGGCCTTTGAGCTGTGGTGCTGGAGAAGATTCCTGCAAGCCCCTTGGACTACAAGGCCATCCGAACAGTCAGTCCTGGAGGAGATCCACCCTGATTGCTCTTTAGAAGGCCAGATCCTGAAGAGGAAACTCAAAGACTTTGGCCACCTAAGGAGAAGGAAGGACTCCCTGGAGAAGAGCCTCATGCTGGGGAAGATGGAGGGCAAAAGAAGAAGAAGGGGACAGCAGAGAAGGAGGTGGCTGGATGGAGTCTCCGACGCAGTCGGCGTGAGCTTAAATGGACTCCAGAGGATGGTAGAGGACAGGAAGGCCTGGAGAAACGTGATCCATAGTCCAAGGTTGCGATGGGTCAGACATGACTTCACAACTAACAACAACAATGAACATTTTGTGAACATTTATGACAGTTGCAACGTCCCTATGGTTATGTGATTTACAGGCAGATGTTGGACAACTGGTTCCTATTTATGACGTGTCCAACAATCATGTGATCTTCTCTTGAGATTTTCTGACAAGTAAAGTCAATGGGGAAGCCAGATTGACTTAACAACCCGGTTACTAACTGAACAACAGCAATGATTCACTTAACAAATGTGACAAGAAAAGTCACAAAGCCTAACACATTTTCTCACTTAACAACAGAAATGTTGGGCTGAATTGTGGCTGTAAGTGGAGGACTACCTGTATCACAGATTTGTGCCAGGGTTGAGTTTACCTTATTTAAGATCAGATTGTCGGTTGAGTTCACACAACAGGCTAAGCCGAAACAACTTCACACCACAACTCCAAATGTTACCATTTACAAGATAGAACACAGAATCATAGGGCTGGAAGGGACACCGGAGGTCTTTTAGTCCAGCCCCTTTCTCAAAGCAGGAGACTTTTATACCATCCTTGGTCAAAAAGCGGTCCAGTCTATTTTTAAAACCTTCCAGTGATGGGCCACCCACAAATCTTTAGCGACAAATCTCCAACCTTGGCAACTTTAAGCCTGGAGGACTTCAACTCCCAGAATTCCCCAGCCAAGTTGGCTGGGGAATTCTGGGAGCTGAAGTCCTCCAGGCTTAAAGTTGCCAAGGTTGGAGAGCCCTGCTTTAAAGCATGCCTGCCAACTAATTGCAAACGAGGCGATGGAGAGGAAGGCCACTTTTTCTAGCAAAAAAAAAATAACATTTGCTGTGCAGAGATACAAATAGGGCACCAAATAAAGACACCAAACTCCACGCTGCCGACCCAAAGATTCTCTGAAATTACAGCAGGACCCAAAAGTCAAACCTGGTAACAGCTTGAAAAAATCACCTGTGAGAAATATGTTCTGTCTTCTAGAACTAAGCAACCCAGAATTGCACGCAGATCAACTTGCATTTTAGCAAACCGAAATCAAGGGCTCTGTCTGCCAGCAATTATGTTTTAAGCTTACCCTGTACACCTACACACTACACACTCATCCAATACACTGTAGGGGGCAAAAAAAACCAACAACAGCTTGTTTCAAAGCAGAGGAAAAAGTCCTGGTGTGCCTAACGTCCCTGTCCTACTTGTCCCCATTCCTTGTCCCCATTTCCTGTGTCCTTATTCATGTTTATTCTGATTCCCGTTATCTTGTACAGGAGCGACAAACTAAATAAATAAAATAAAATAAACTAGCAGCCTGCCCACTTTTTTTTTCCAAAAGAGGATGGTGTCCCTTAATCAAGGGCTTAATTCACTCTATCTCTCTCCTTTTGACTTCCTTTGCATCTTTTGCACACACGTCCCTTTGGCATTCCAGATTTTCCTAGGGAATCTTCAAATGGAGGGGAAGGGAGGGGGGAGATGCTTTTTTTAGAGGGAAATTGCTTTTGGCATTGCAGATTTTGCCCAAGGGGAATTTTCCCAGGGAACCCTCAAATAATAGGGAGGAAAGGGGGGGGGGAATGGCTCTTTTAGAAGGAAATTGCTTTTAGCATTGCAAATTTTGCCAGGGGGAATTTTCCCAGGGAATCCTCAAGGATGGGGGAAAGGGGGGAATTACTTTTTTAGAGGGAAATTGCCTTTGGCATTGCAAATTTTGCCAGGGGGAATTTTGCCAGGGAATCCTCAAGGGTGGGCGAAAGGGGGGAATTACTTTTTTTAGAGGAAAATTGCCTTTGGCATTGCAGATTTTGCACGGGTGGTGGTGGTGGTTTCCCAAGGAATCCTCAAATAATGGGGGGAAAGGGGAAAATTGCTTTTTAGGGGGAAATTGGTTTCCACCTCACCTCCTTCTTCAGGGAGGTGGAGATATTCTCTATGCATTTGGAAAGGAAGCAGGTTAGGAGCAGGAATTTCCCCTCCCCTCCCCAGGATATAAATACATGGAAGAAAAATAAATTAATTAAGGCAATGTGTAGGTCAAAGGATAACCTTCGCCCTTGCTCCTCTTCCCCCCCCCCCGCCCCACTTACTGCTCCGACAGGCTCCACCTCTATTTAAATTTACCTTCCTTTTCCCCCCAGCCCGCCTCTCCTATTGGCTGAAGCGACCGAAGCTGCAGGAGGAGAAACTGCCACACCTCGAAGCGCCGAAACGGGCGATTTTTTTTGTGTTTTGGCCTCTCTCTCTTCCCTTCCCCCTCCCTCCCCTTTTCAGGAGGGCAGCATGGAGCCTCCTCGTCCGGCTTTGGCTCCGCCCCCGCCCCTCCTGCCCCCCCTCCTCCTCTCGCGAGAGACGGAGAAGGCAGGCCTCCCGCCTTCCCCCACCCACCGCCCTGACCAACCGCTCGCCGGGCTCCGCCTCCCGGCCTCCCAAACCCCGCCCTCTTTCAATTCCCCCCCCCCGGGCGACTAACTGCTCTTTCAGGGCGTGTCTCGGCTCAAGCTGTCACCTTTGCCACAAGCTCCACCCCTTCTTTTTTTATGTAAATGACTCTTGCGTGGCCCGCCCCTTCCTCGGCCTTCCCCTTCGCCTTTTCCGCCGCGGGGCTCAAATCGAAGAAAGGAGGGTGGAAAGAGCGTTTCCTTTATATAGGTAAGGCCGGAAAGAGGCTCCGGCTTGCGGCCTTCTGCGCATGCGCGAGAAGGAATGCTGACGTGAGCCCGCAAGCCCATTCCCCGCCTTTCTTTCTTTCTTGGAAACTGTCACAAATAGGCCCTGCCGCCGGCGCAGCGAATGGGACGCTGAGGTGTTGCGCATGCTCAGTAAGCCGTTCCCTCCGCCTCGAGAAATAGTTCGAGCGGGAAAAGGTGGAGATGAGGCGGCGTCGGTCTCGCGCTATATGCGAAATGGAGCTTTTGACAGCGTTCTCCCTCATCCAGTTTAAACATTGGGCACTATCTAACAAAATGAAATTCAATGGTGAAGAAAGTAAGGTTCTACATTTAGGCAAGAAAAACGAAATGCACAGGTACAGTATAGGTGGTACCTTCCTCAATAGTAGTAACTGTGAGAGGAATCTTGGAGTCCTAGTGGACAACCATTTAAATAGGAGCCAGCCGTGGGCAGCAGCTGCCAAAAAAGCCAACACAGTTCTAGCCTGCATAAACAGAGGGATAGAATCAAGATCACGTGAAGTATTAATGCCACTTTATAAGGCCTTGGTAAAGCCACGCTTGGAATACGGCATTCAGTTTTGGTCACCACGATGTACAAAAGATGTGGAGACTCTAGAAAGAGTGCAGAGAAGAGCAACAAAGAGGATTAGGGGACTGGAGACTAAAACATGAACGGTTGCAGGAACTGGGAATGTCTAGTCTAAGAGAAAGAAGGACTAGGGGAGACATGATAGCAGTGTTCCAAATTTCTCAGGGGTTGCCACAAAGAAGAGGGAGTCAAACTATTTTCCAAGGCACCTGAGGGTAGAACATGAAGGAATGGGTGGAAACTAATCAAGGAGAGAAGCAACTTAGAACTGAGGAGAAATTACCTGGCAGTGAGAACAATTAATCAGTGGAATAGAAGTTGCCTCCAGAAGTTGTGAATGCCCCAACAGTGGAAGTCTTTAAGAAGATGTTGTATAGCCATTTGTCTGAAATGGTGTAGGATTTCCTGCCTAGGCAGGGGATTGGACTATAAGACCTCCAAGGTACCTTCCATCTCTGCTATTGTATTAATAGGAGCTGGTCCTTAACACTTTGTTGGCCTCTTAAACCATTTTGGTCTCTTATACAAAAAAATTATGAGGCAGCCGTGCCCTCTGAAATATATAGGTAGTCCTCAACTTAGAATAAGAATAAAATAGGATTAGAATAGAATAGTTGGAAGGGACCTTGGAGATCTTCTAGTCCAACCCCCTGCTTAGGCAGGAAACCCTACACCACTTCAGACAAACGGCTGTTCAACATCTTAAAAACTTACTACCACAATTGAGCCCGAAATTTCTATTGCTAAGGAAAATATTTAAGTGAACTTTGTCCCATGTTATGACCTTTCTTACTACAGTTGTTAAGTGAATCACTGTAGTTCTTAAGTTAGTAAAATGGTTACATGAATCTGGCTTCCCCATTGACTTTACTTGTACAAAAATGTGATCACGTAATGCCAGGACGGTGCAACAGTCATGAATGAATCCGGGAATGCTGCAACTATTGTGTGAAAAATGGTCTGTCACTTTTCAGTGCTGTTGTAATTTTGAATCATCCATCCATCCATCTATAACCGACTGGGGGTAAGTACACCCCTAAAACCCCTCATGGTGTGTGTTCTGTTAAGATACAGCCTGTCGTGCCTTAAAATGGCTTCTGTGCAGTGCAGTGGAGTTGCCATGGTATTGGCTTCACAGTACTCCACAAGGGGGATCCCTTTGGTAAGGGGGAAAGTCCAACATTAGAAATTATGTTTGGTCCAGATATTTCCCCCCTATAAATAAATACCCAGGCAATGCTGGGTTCTCATCTATTAGTCACTAAATGAACTGTTGTAAGTCGAGGGCTACTTGTACCTTAACAATATTTGAAAGAAGATATAATGTATATCCATATTTTAAAGGCTTAACGTATGTTCTCCCCAAAACGCATCAATTTTTAAAACAAGGTATAATATACCTTGTTCTTTCTCATGTAGTTAAGATATGTATACCTACTTTCCTCCCAAATTTTGCCTTACTATTTAAGTAAGGTTACAAAAAGTGATTACATGACCCAGGGGTACCTATATCTGTTTTCCAATATATTTTATCAATGTTAAAAAAGTATAATGTATGCCTGCTTTCCCCCCAAAAGTATACCTTATCAATGAACGAGGATAATATATAACTTGCTTCCCCCCCACCAAATATATCTTATATTTTAAAGGAGGTGCAACGTATACCTGCTTTGCCCTCAAAATACATCTTATCAATATTTAAAAAGCTTGGAGATGCACAATGCCAAATATGGGATCTTTTCTTGCAACCTGGACTGAGAAATGGCACAGCAATAGAGCAGAAAAATATCTATTCCATACAGGTGTCCAGCACAAGATAAACCTGAATGTGAAATCAAAGATGAAATGCTTCTACAATTCAAGCTCATACTAGCAGTGAATTGGGTACCAGCACTCAGGTAAAACTGAAGAGAGTAATCATCTGTGTCCATTTGGAAAGAAAGGTAATCTAATGCTCTCCATCCATGGTTATAAGTAATTTTCAACTTAAGACCATAATTCAGCCCAAAAGTTCTGTTAAGAAAGTGGGTTAGGTGAGTTTTGCTTCATTTTACATTTTTTCTTGCCACAGTTGTTAAGTTAATAACTACAGTTGTTAAGTTAGTAATACAGTTGTTAAGTGAATCTGGTTTCCACATTGACTGCTTGTCAGAAGGTTACAAAAAGTGATTACATGACCCAGGAGTACTGCAACTTGTCATGAGTCAGTTGCCAAGTGTCTGAATTTTGATCACATGACCATGGGGATACTACAACAATCCTTAAGTGTGAACAAAGATAGAAGCCACTTCTTTTAGTGCTTTTGAATGGTTACTAAACAAACAGTTGTAAGTCGAGGACTACCTGTTTAATATTGTTGCGTTCATAATATGGATCAATCTGGCATTAAGCAATTTCAGGGCTGAAGTTCTGCTAACAAAGCTTGGCTTGTACCTGGACTGCTAGTTAGTATCTAGCTTCTAGCCTGCCCAGTATTTTGCCATTTCATTTGTCACTCCAGTGACATCTACCTCGCTAGGCTCCTTCATCTAGCATTTTAGCATTACAAATAAATTGGAAGTGGCATATAACAATGTAAAGCAGGGTTGTAAAACTCAATTTCATTGAGGGCTGCATCACAATTGTTTGGCTTCAGGGGCTGGGATGGGCGTGGCCAGATAGATGTCACTTATGTCAGGGACACCTGTGGTGGCCTGAATGCTCTGCCAGAAAACACGGAGCTCCATTTTCGCTGGTAGAGGGCTGCAGGAAGCCATTGCAGCTGAAAATGAGGCCTGGGAGGGCCGCTCATGGCCCTCCCGAGCTTAGCTTTTGCTGGCAGAGGCACCGCGCAGGGTGGCCTCACGGGCCATATCTAAGCACCCCATAGGCCAGATCTGGCCCCTGGGCCTTGAGTTTTGACACCTCTGATGTAAAGCATAATTTTATTTAGAAAAGAAAAATAGCCAAGGGCTGCAGCCCAAAATTATTTGAAAATTATTTCATCTGTCTCACAAGTATTGGTATTTGTGGGAGCGATGGGGAGAATTGCAAACAATACATATTGAAAGCAGTTGCCAGGGTTCCTTTGTATGTACATTGTAACACTGCATACATGTATGAAAGGGACTGACCTTATGGAGTGACCTGGTTCTTCATGTCCCTTTCTTTCTAGTGACAATTAGATACCACAGTCACGAATGGTTGTAAGTCGAGAATTACCTGTATAGTCCACATTTTCTCATTGTGATTGGCAAGTTTCAGTTACATAAATACTGGTGCTTTAAAATAAATTGTGTCTCAGAACAAATGCAACAAATGGCTTTATTGCGTGGCCTTAAAAATGGCACATTATTGTATGACTTTTGTTGTGCATGGGTCCACTGCAAAGAACCCATTGCTGAGATTATGACCTCAGAAATGAGACCTTTATTTTCTACATTATTTGTTACAACATTAGTTGATGTTTTTCTCCACAATCAGTAGTAAATTAAAACTAAGCTAATGTAGGTAGCAGTTGATCCATTTCCAGAAACCTAAGTAGAACGGCTGTTTTTAATTTTTATACTTTGATTCACCTTCCATATTCTCAATTGAGGCTTCAAAACCAGCCTAAATGTATATGTCAGTTGGGTTGAGTAGAAACAGTAAAGCAGGTATAAGAAACCTTCAAGCTAGTTCTGATTGCACCATTGAAATATATATTTTTCTAAAATAAGAATCAAAGCAGGTGCCTTTGTCTTTATCAATTTTATCCTTTAACCGCCTATAAAAAAATTCTCCCAGCCCACTCCACTGATAATGGTTTTTATATTTCATATTGTCATAAAAGTGTGTCACATTATTGACAAGAAGTCTTCTCTTGCTTAAAATAATTCCATTTCCCAAAAGTCAGAAATGGGGTATTAAATATCCCAGTTAAAAACAATATACCACCTTATGCGTGTATATCCAAAAAGACCCAAGGCTTTATATTTCATAAAGGCATTGCAGCTTGTATCATTTTTATTGGCAATATTTTTGTTCCTTCAAGTCAATGTTCATGCCTGGGGTCTGCCTAGATACTGTATGTCCTGCAGTTTTGTAAATTACCACCATTTTAAAATTATATTTTTTGCTTGTAACATATACATAACTAAACAGTTTGTAACCATATACAAATGCAGAATTAACATGGCAGAGAGTGTGCTGCTGTGCACTGTATCAACGTGCATATTTACAAGACCAGTTAAAACATTGGCTAGCAAAAAGTGCAGAAGCTGGTTTTTGTTCACAGCATTGATCATGCACATACTCTGAGATTCGTTTTTTCTGTGCCGAAATTCCAAATCAGATTTTTTATATGGTGATGAGTGTAGAATGTTCCAACTACTAGGAATATCAGCCCCACCCACAATCAGCTTTGTGAATACGAGAATAAGATCAACCACTAAAAAGCAACTAAAGGGGACCAAGCAGCTAGCAATAATCCATATGCAAAAAGAAAGGTTTGCCAATCGTCGGGACACAGTGTCAATGTATACCTGAGCAAAGTAGAGACATGTAAAAAGGAGAAAAATGCCCAGTAAAAAGTAGCAGATTATTTTAAGCCACCCTCTTGCTGTTGTTCTTTTTCCTAATAAATATAAACCTACTTGCACACTAGCCATGTAGATAGCAAGGTAACCGATGACAGAAAATATGCCCTCTCTGTTGGCATTTAAAAAACCAGTCCTTGAATCTTGCCCATTGCTTCCATGCAAAATAAACATCTTCAGAGGTGTAATCTCGAGAAAGCATTCATAAACCACAGCTAACATTACTGAGGCTATCCAGGCTTTGTGTACGGGGAATACAGTCAGAAGGAGTGATGCACCCATTCGTATAGCAGCTAAAGTGAAGAAAAAGTTCCAGTGCACACCATATTCGGTGACATGCTCATAATAGTCAGCTGCTTTAACACTCATTAGTCGTCCAAAGCCAAGGAGGAGGAGGGGCCATACAGTCAACAACTGCCTTGTGAGATAAAAGAATTTGTGTTGCATTGTACCAGGCTTCAGCCGAACTTCTGGACAAACCACACCATTTCCAAAAACAAATATTCCAACTCCCAAATCCATCACTCCTGTCCCATAAGACTCCGTTTTGGCATACCTCCGGGGATACTGTGGGAAGTCTACAGCCAGGATATTAATGGATGTCCATAAATTGATGAACACTCGAAGCGAGGTTATGGCAGGAATGTATTCTGGGTCCAAGTTGGTTCTCAGAAAATCATCTAAGATTTGCTTAAGAGACACTTGAGCATAATTTGTCCGCTTAGTATAAATGAGAAAAATCAAGCCTGTGCAGAATGCCATAATGGAGAGGATCACAAAAGGGAGTATGGAAGCTAAAATTGTACAGGAAAGTACTGGAGGGATGATTAAAACAGTGAAGTCTAGAAAAAAATTACCATACATTGAGCATAAAGATCTTCCATTGTGGAGAAAGTACAAAATTAGGAGCAGTCCTCTAGTGAGAACACATAATGGTGCAAGAGGTAAGCCAACAAAAATTTCAAGTAACGTCGTTCCATTTAGATTACTTAGAAAGGCTTCTTTTACCAGCTGCTGTGACATTTTTCAGCCTCTGCGAAGTTACATGTAAAACAAAAATCAGAATGGCAAGAAAGTTAAAACAGGAATCAAAACCAAGCAACTAAGTTTACTGTGATAGATTCCCACCTTTCAGAGACTTCTTTCCAGTTTGTGAATGTACAATAGAGGATTTATTGGACAAAACAATGGACAGTACATTTGTTTTGGGTACAGTTGATGAAAAATATCAGCAATAATGTATTACCTCCCCAGCTAGTCCTCGGCTTATCACTGTAATGAACCCAGAATTATGTCTGTAAGTCATTAAGGGGCTCATCACGTGACTGTGCCCGGTTTTATTACTTTTTTTGCTCTGGTTAAGCAAGTGGTTAAGTAAAGTGAACTATGTGGTTGTGGTCATTAAACAAATCCATTGTCCGCAATGGGCATTTGTGCCAGAGAGAAGTGTTTCCAGCCTGAAAGTTGTAAATTGCAGCCGGGTTGTTGCAAATGACGACAAATGCAGAGTGGCCATTTGAATCTCAAATTTGGGTTTGTAAGTACCTTTGGGGGAAGTTGTCATAAGTGAATGGCTGTGAGCCAACAATTATCTGTAAAGCATGGCTTGTGCCCTTGTTTGGTTTCAACTCAGAATCCCTTGACAAAAGGTAAATCCATACACAGCTTTCTTGAACCATCCTGTCTTCGTTGAACCTTTTAGGATAATTTCTCAATTGGTTCACTTATATAATAATAATCCTTAGGTTGGCTTTCTCCACGTTAACATATACCAGATACAGAGGAATAACTCAGGGAATCCCCAACAAGCAGTCATTCCCAGCATATCTGGAAGATCACAGCTTTGAGCAGGTACTGTAGAATTACAACCATTTGGCAAGAACTGAGGTAGAAAATAGCTTCTAGTGACATACCCAAGCCCATTTTCCCATCATATCCAGATCATCCTGTTTTAATCCACCAATGGCTTTTGACAACCCAAACTATGGACATTCAACTACAGTCATCATGGAGAATGTATGACTGCTTGAATTGAATTAAATTTATTGCACTTATATGCTGCCCTATTCCCGGAGGGACTCAGGGCGGCTCACAATCCAAAGGTAGGGGATACAGACAAGGGAAAAACAATGACAAACAACTACAAAAAGAATTTAAAAAAACAATCAACAGCCACACAATTCGAGCGGGGGTGGGAACTCGTCAGCCCCAGGCCTGTCAGAAAAGCCAGGTTTTAAGGGCTTTGCGGAAAGCCTGAAGGGTGGTGAGGGTCCGAATCTCCACGGGGAGCTCGTTCCAGAGGGCCGGAGCAGCCACAGAGAAGGCCCTCCTCCGGGTAGTAGACAGTCGGCATTGGCCGGTAGATGGAATTCGGAGGAGGCCTAGTCTGTGGGATCTTATTGGTCTAGTGGAGGTGATTGGCAGCAGGCGGTCTCTCAAGTACCCAGGTCCAATACCATGAAGGGCTTTATAAGTGACGACTAGCACCTTGAAGCGTATCCGGAGACCAATAGGCAGCCAGTGCAGCTTGCGGAGGATAGGTGTAACGTGGGTGAACCAGAGTGCACCCACAATCGCTCGCACAGCTGCATTCTGGACAAGCTGAAGTCTCCGAATGCTTGTCCCTGCTCACTCCCTCTACTTTATGCAGACACCTATGCTGGGAATTAAAGTTGGATTTCGACATCCCAGCCATCTTATTTCAACATGTCCATAAATAAAAGGCCGCCATAACTTGAGACACTTAGGAAATGAGAGGTCATTTGGCTGCTACCTAGGTAGCCCACCACAGATATTATCCTCTCAGCTGACATCTATTGGATTGGAGTGGCATGCAAGATTTTTGCACTGTGTAAGGCATTTCAAGCACTGAACCATCTTCAGCAGCTCATCAAACCTCAGATGTGACTAAATGCAACGTGAGCGTGTTTTTTTTCTGGCAATCCATTGACCCACTGATGAGTTATCTTCTAAAGTTCTCTCCAATAGCCTCCGGATTTGTGGAATTTCAATTCTCAGAATTCTTCAGCAGGGCCATTGTTTAAAAACTTTTAAAGTCCACACATTTTGAGAAGTCTGTCTAGGATGAGCCAAGGGAACAACACTCACTCATCCTTTCTGCCCAGAATTGCTGAGCTGAAGGGTTTTCTCCAGCCCCAAAAACAATTTTGGGAAGCAGATGAGAAAGATGTGTACAAGAAGATATATTCTGATATCCAGAAATGATCACCATAATATACATAGAAAAACAATAGGCCTTCAGTTAATAAAGCTAACCCCGTTTTCCTTCTCATTTTCTATTCATCCCTTGGCCCATTTCAACTCATTACTTCTCCATATAACTACTGGAAGAGAAAATACTCTATGAGAAAGGTAGAGCAGAAGTCTAACAAAGAAATAAAAAATAAGTACTTCTTTGCGTAAGCAGATAATTCAAGGAAGATTCATCACTGTTCTCAGCATGTTTTTTTTTCCTGGCCAGCAGATTTCTTAGAAATTCCTCACTCTCCTGAAAAACAAAATAGTTATTCTTTTGAATCTACAAAATCTCTTTTGGGCTCATTACTAAATATGAAATTTGGAGTTTAGATTTTTCTCCCATAAAGGAGGAAGGGGCAGAAAATGATTAGAATGTCAATGCATAGAATAATATTTATGCTTTTTGTAAAACAATTGTGAACACATTTCTTTGAACTGCTGACAATAAAAATATTTTAAAACAGTAAAATCAAGCAAGCAATTAAGTATTCAATCAGACACCAGCACTGCCCAATTATGACAAGAATCATAGAAAATTTTAAATATTTAAAATTAATTTCCTTTTAACAGGAACAGGTAAAATCATTAAATTTAAAATTCAAACCAAACCCCCTTAGAAGCTGCTCTCTAGGCAGCAAGTGAATCTGAATCCTGACCTTCTGAAACAACAAATAAATACGGGCTTACAAATATCCCCAAATTTTGAATATTAATTCAGATAGGCTGGGAGATGGCAACAGGAAGAGAGAAAAGTTTAAAATCCAGTTGCATGTTATCCCATCTCTGCATTTTTCAAATATTCACCCGGAAATGCTTTGAAAAAAATAACCTACATGAGTCACCAGGGGAGACCAACTCCTTAAAAAATAATAAATAGGACTTGAGTTGGTTAACTGAGAATATTTCCTCCACAGGATGACGCAGCTTAGGGAGAAGAATTGCCCTTTCAAAAGAATATTACATTTGAACGCCTGGGATACAGTTTCTTCTTTTGCCTTCCGCTGCGGACTATTTTAAATTTCCTGCTGCTGCAGCACCGTACACACACAAAAAAAAGTAAAGAAGGAATCCGTTTCCTAGCGGCATTTTCAGCAACAATTATCCTCCTAAACTGTAGTGCCTGATTCACCACGCTGAGCAATGAATGTTCGTTTCCTATTAAAAGTCTAGATTCTAGAAGATTAAAACGATACGCAAATTTATGTTCTGATGATATGTATATGAATTCCTTCGCGTCCATCTGAATCAGAGCCTTATTGAATCTTAAAGTGAACTCAGCCACCGAAATGAGATCCCGTTGACAAGTTTATTCTCGGCTTGTTAAAACTTGGACCCCAACCTCTAAATGGTTTTTTTTTTTTGCACAGATATTTTTTTTAAAAATCCCAAGTAGGAAAAATGTCTTTCCACTGACATTTATAAAATTTCGAGCATGTCTCTACTCCACACAATTTGGGCTGATGGACTTACAGAAACCACGGGCTTTGATACTTATCCCAACCAGGGTAGCCGCCTCTCTCCTGCCCTTCCTTTTAAAACTCTTGAAACAACCCCAAACCGGCAAATCCTGCGCTTGGCGTCTCCACCCGTTTAGAAGCGATTCCTCCAGATTACAGGCGGTTGAGTTGACACCTTCCCCTTACGTAAACCGAATCCCTTCAAATAGAAAACTAGCCCTTTAGTGACCCTTTCAATCCAGCTGATTGATTGATTGATTGATTGAGGGAAGCATGTATTAGACAACATACATATGTATAAACATGATTTTGTATACATGAAATGGATAGGAATAAAAAGGAACATTACGACAAGGACGGTAGCCACGCCGGTGCGCTTATGCACGCCCCTTAAAGACCTCTTAGGAATGGGGTGAGGTCGACAGTGGACAGTCTTAGGTTAAAGTTTTGGGGGTTTGGGAAAGAAACCACAGGTAGCAGGTAGTGCATTCCAGGCATTGGCCCCTCTGTTGCAGAAGTCGTATTTTCTGCAGTCGAGTTTGGAGCGGTTTACCTTAAGTTTGTATCTATTGTGTGCTCGTGTGTTGTAGTTGAAGTTGAAATAGTCATTGACACGTAGGTACGTCCTTGTAATACCAAGAATCACAGTCAAAAATCGACGAAACTAAAAAGTTGCGCCTTTCGCGAAGCCGCTGGGCGAAACGCATTCGAGCACGTGATACCACTCCCGAGCAGCTCTTTCCACGAGCCACGTGTTGCATTTTCCCAGGGGTTGCTTGCGCCTTTCGGGGGAAGTTTAAATTTTGCCGAGTCCAGGACTTTCCCACTCCCGACTTCCCCGCAGGAAAACGCGCATCGCTTGCAAAAGCCCTCCGCCACCGTCCTTGGCTAATCTTTACTTCCCGGGGGGGGGGGGAACCAAAGCGCGGGGCTTTTGGGCTCCGCATCCCGCAGGCGGGACGCTCAATCCCGGGAGCCAAGCCTTTTGGTGATTCAAATTCAGCAGCCTCCGCCTCTTGCTCCTGCCCCGCCTTTGCCTGGACTGGGACCGGTAGGGAGCGACCTCAGCCTTCCTTCCCCGGTTGTTGTTAGAGGACATTTCCTTCGGCTTCCCCAGGACCACCACGAAACTCCGATTCTAGCTTTATCCGCTTTCCATATCTATCTATATGCGGCGGGTGAGTCCGATTGGGCAATACTTCACTCTGTTTTCTCTGACACCCCCCCCCCTCTCCTCCGCAATCTCCATAGCTAAACCAGAGCACCGATTAATTTCCGTCTGCCCCCTTAATATGCCCTCAAATCTTGAGAAATAAAAGGAGATGAGATAGAAGGGAACAAAAGTTTGCCTGCGCATGTACGAAGTTCCTTCTTGCTTTCCTGGGGGAAGCTAAGCCGTGGGAGGGGAGAAATCTTGGCAAAAGCAGCGTTTTTTGGAAAAAGTTAGTTGCCAGATTGTGTAAGAGAAGAGACAGCTATGAGGCCCGGCTTTCCTTTAATTCCAACATTTGCAAAAAAAAAGCAAGTTATCCAATAGTAACAATAGGTTATATTAAAAAAAAAACCAAGTAGGGCCCTTTAATAGGAAATGAATATAGGTCAGTATAATACATCAAAGTTGATCATAGCTTTCACACGATAATGGCTTAAATGTACCTCAGATGATACACATAAAAACAATAAAATTGTCTTTTGGTGTAGTGTGTTGGTGAGCCAACTTGTATATGTGTTTCTACACAAACCTTTGCAGTCAAAGTAAAAGTGCTGGAATTTAAATACCAAATTTTAAATTCACCTGTGTCCAAAATAAGCTCATTCATTCACAAAATAGTTCCAAGTGGACCGCCTGTACTCATCAAATGTCATAGCTCAACAGAACTTTTTATACTCAAGGATAATCTACCTCCAGCATGTGAAAAACTGAAATATCCTGTTTGGTCAGCTGGTGGTAAATTTTTAAAGTTACAAAGCCAGAGGAAAGTGGCATTTTAAAAAAAATAAAATGAAATGTTTATATGAAAAGCCCCATGGATTTCAATAGGACTTTCTTACATTAAAGATTTAGGCAAAGGCACCTGGAGAATTTTAAAGGCTGCTTGAGAATGTTATCTATTTAAAAGTTTGGCATAACAGGTGAAATGTGAAATCTTGAAGAAACCTGGGTTCATGGCTACATATGGTGTATGAACCCAATTAAATATATTCTGTTTGATAAATCATGGCCATAGCTTCATATTTGCTATCTGGAATGTTCCCACTAAAAATCTGGGACAAAAATCTTCTAACTTCAATCAACTTGTGTTGTCAAGATTGGGCTGAACTGCTTAGCAATGGAACCCCATCATTCAACTCAAATCCAGGCCTTGTCGCCATGTCTTTTGCAACGGTTGTGGCTTTCTCTACTTAATCTTTTTATTTTTCTTTGATGAATATCCATGGGCAAATTTGGCCTAAGGCTAAGACTGATCTTTAAAATAATTATTACTGAGTTTTCATTTTTAATTGGATCTTGTGCTACAATGCTGTAGTAGTCTAGTCTTCTGTGTCCATCAGCTTTTCAATAGATCCATCAAAGGGGAGGAGGGTTTTTCACTCAAAGAGCTTCTATCCAGTGTTGGTAAGGTTCCACCACAAAACCGCGGTAGACTAAAGCGTGCTCGATGAAAGCGCGTACGTGACGTCATCACAGTGCGACGAAAACAGCACGCTATGAGCGGTAAACTTAAAATTAAAGCGTAAATCTAAACCTAACCCCCCCAAACCTAACCCTAAACCTAAGCCTAACCCTAACCCTAACCCTAACCCTTAACCTAACGCTAACCCTTAACGTAACCCTAAACCTAACCCTAACCCTTAACCTAACCCTTACCTTTACGTGAATCGGCTTGCTTTAATTTAATTTTAATTTAATTTATTTTTAATTTTATTTGTCGCGCTGCTGATGACGTCAGGTACACGCTTTGATCGGGCGCGCTTTAGTGGACCGCGGTTTTGACGGGTCACGGTTTATACTGCAATTCCATTAAGTCTTATTCACGGGGGGCTCCCAGAAATATTGTGTCCTCTAAATGAAGTTCTAATCTGAGGCAGGAAAATAAGAGGGCAAGCACTAAGAATTAAAGATTTCTTCTGATTCAAGAAGATTGTTTTTATACTAAATCCTGAATTTTGAATGTGTGTTTTGTTTTAAACCAGTTTGGGGTGAGGAGAAGAAATCTTGTTTACAGTCCTTTGTATTGGATTGTAGGTTATTTGAAGGACAGCTATAATTCACAAAAAGCCATAGTGTACAGCAATAGATCTTCAATGTTAAGGCTAGAGTAGCTTTATTGTTACCGAGTGTAAACACTACAGTTGTTTGTTCTTCAGTGTTTTAGGGTTTAGCTTGATTTAAATTAAATAATAAAATCAGAAGCCTGTGTGTGCATGTTGACTTGGTTCATTCCCTAGTCAATACTTGAGGTCAGTGCTAATCCCTTTCTTTGCACTGTCTGGGTTGGCAAGAGGCAAAGCGTGGCCTCATTTGCATATGGAATAAAGGAATCAGATTCTGGTAATCAAAAATTGCCACGGTAAACCCTAAGGCAGAGTATACTAACAGCACTGGTTGACTTTTCAAAACCCAGAAAGTAAAAATCATTCTTAATATGATTGATAATGTACAGTAGATCTTCCTGGTACCTTGGCAATTTATTCCACAAATCAGTATAAACTATGGTTCAGTTTAAGGCTGATCCCATAGGCTATGCTTGATTACATTATGCTGATTAATGGTTAATACTATTAAGTTTCCAGAATTAGCACTTTTACAGGATTTGCCCAGCACATGCAACCATAAACATTCTTTCCTATGTTTTACCATATTTATATGTATACTGTGAACTTATGCATCGGAGACAAATTCCTTGTGTGTCTGATCACATTTGCCCAATAAAGAATTCTATCTTGTCCTGTCCTATCCTATCCTATCCTATCCTATCCTATCCTATCCTATCCTATCCTATCCTATCCTATCCTATCCTAATGAATTAGTATATTAATCCAACAAACATTGCTTGGTTCTTACATATCTCTTGCTGGAAAACGATATACAAAATGGAATGTTTAATTCAATTATGTCTTATATGTCTTGTTTCTTACCTGCTTACTTGTTTAAGAATGGCAATGCAATGCAAAAATAGACATTAAGATCTTTGTGAGCATTTTCTCCAGGCAAATTTGCAGAGAATGTAGTGCTTGCCTAATAATAATAACACTGACTTTGTCTTGGCACAAAATCTAACAGTTAGAACCAATTAGCTTTTGTAGGGGAGACTTTTGTAGGACTATAATTAGACTTCTTTTTCTTCTGTTCAATTGTGCCCAATTCTCAGAGACTACCTGAACGAGTCCCTGCAGTTTTCTTGTTAAGATTTTTCAGAATGTTGTTTGCCATTGTTTACTTCTTAGAGCTGAGAGAAAGTGATTGGCCCAAGGTCACCCAGCTGGCTTTGTATCCAAAGCAGAACTAGAACTCACACTCTCCTAGTTTCTAGCCTTCTTTCATGCAGAAGAAGGGAAACTGCTTCTAGGCAGATACCGGTATAAGACTTTTAGGAAAAGAAACGGTTGTTTTTCTACTCTCTTTGCTGCTTAAAATACATGGCAGTAATAATGGTCACATTATAATAATGTTAAAAAGAAGCTAATATAAATTGTATTATTGTATAATATAATTCTTTGTGAAGAGAGGGAAGAATCTAAATAGAGAAAAGAACAGGTGGTGAAATATAAGTGTACTCTATGCATATAATAAAAGCATCTAAAAGGTAAAGGTTCCCCTCGCACATATGTGCTAGTCGTTCCCAACTCTAGAGGGTGGTGCTCATCTTCGTTTCAAAAGCAAAGAGCCAGCGCTGTCCAAAGACATCTCCGTGGTCATGTGAATTGAATTGAATTGAATTTATTGCACTTATATGCTGCCCTTTTCCCCGAAGGGGACTCAGGGCGGCTCACAATCCAAGTCAGGGAAGGGGATACAGATAAGGAATAAAAAAGACAAACAAAACAATACACAATTTAAAAGCACACAACAACCATACCATTCGGGGGGGGGGGGGGCAAAAGCTCTTTAGCCCCAGGCCTGTCGGAACAGCCAGGTTTTAAGGGCTATGCGGAAGGCCTGGAGGGTGGTGAGGGTTCGAATCTCCACGGGGAGCTCGTTCCAGAGGGTCGGAGCAGCCACAGAGAAGGCCCTCCTCCGGGTAGTCGCCAGCCGGCATTGGCCGGCGGATGGAATTCGGAGGAGGCCTAATCTGTGGGATCTAATCGGTCTATTGGAGGTAATGTGGCCGGCATGACTCACGGAACGCTTTTACCTTCCCACCAAAGTGGTCCCTGTTTTTCTACTTGCATTTTTTACGTGCTTTCGAACTGCTAGGTTGGCAGAAAAGAAGCATCTAGTGTAGTTTAAAGGCTATTATCCGCCAGTTGCTCTGAAGTGGGATGAAGCTAGCAATCAAAAAGTATGTTTCTAGACTCTCCCCTCCCCCTTGTCCTCCTAAAACTTTCCATGACCACACCCATGCAAAATCGTTCTGTCTCCGTTTTCCCTTCAGGCGTTCCTCCTGTCTCTGCTAATGCGTGTATAACAATCTGGAAACAGATCTCTTGTACTGGAGAAAAAATATAGGATTATCTTCAACTCTGGCAGTCCACAACAGTAGCAGTGTGTGTTGTATGTTTTGCAAACAGCTGCTTCACAGGTTTCAGGTTAAGGTGAACATGTATAGTTGGTCCTTCCTTTCATAGCACTTATCGAAATACATTGAAGATTTGGAAGAAAATTAAAAGTAAATACAATTTATCTGCCAGAAACATACGTAAGAAAAAAAAACCCTGCAGGTTTGAAAAAGCCTGATGGAATAATTTTGATAATTAATCCACAGTTAAAACCAAAACTGTTATTAACAGATGAAAATGGTAGGTATGTGGTACTTGAAATCAACACGCAAGCGATTAAATACTATACAGGTCGTCCTCGACGTACGATCACAATTGTGCCAAAATTTCTGTTGCTAAGTGAGATGTTTGTTAAGCGAGTTTTGCCCCATTTTATGACCTGTCTTGGCACAGTTGTTAAGTGAATCACTGTAGTTGTTTAGTTAGTAACCCGGTTGTTAAATGAACCTGGCTTCCCCATTGACCTTGTCAGAAGGTCGTTAAAGGGGATCACATGATCCCAGGATACTGCAACCCTCATAAAATGATCATGTGGATGCTACACTAACCGTAGGTGTAAAAAATGATCATAAGTCACTTTTTTCAGTAACTTTGAATGGTCACTATGCAACTATCCAACACTATGGACTGTTGTAAGTTGAGGACTACCTGTAAATTGTTGATCTTTACATACAAAATGATGGCAAGGGTTCATACCATTAGTGCCAACCGAAACCATACAAGTTATACTAGTGAATGCCTGGGTGCTCTGTTTCTCTTCTCTTCTTCTCTGAGCTGAAGAAGCTTCTTGGATGAGAAGCGAAATGTCTTCAAAGAAAAACAAGAAAGTCCAGTTGCCTCTTGAAAACAAACCTTTGGGATAAGAGCTGAAGAAGTTTCTTGAATGAGAAGTAACTTTGGGGCAACTATGACCTGGATGACTCAGAAACTCCAGAGACCAGGGATGGCTAACCTTTTCCGGTTGGAGGACCCAAAGCGCGAGGGTGTCTGAACCCCCAAAATGCAATGCTCCCTGCGCATGCATGTGTGACCTCCCCCACACACACATGCCCGTCCACATGTGCTCGCGTGACCCCCCTGCACACACCCCGCATATGCACAGCAGAGACCTGAAGACCAGCTAGCCAGCTGGAGGCACATATGTTCATGCCCCGTCCCCATGTGCATGCGTGCATGACCCCCCCCTTGCACATGCCCTACCCCTGTGCATGAGTGGCAGAGAGCCAAACATCAGCTGGCTGGCGGGAGGCATGCACAGTGGAGCTGAACTATGGCCACAACTCACATGCCATCAGAGAGGGCGCTGCATGCCACCTCTGGCACATGTGCCATAGGTTCACCATCACGGCCATAGACCCTTAAGAGTCCTCCTGTATGAATTCAATTCATCAATCTAATTCATTCCATTCATTGTATGAATCCTACTTTTTTCTAAACCAGAATGCAGTTTGGTTTACTGTGATGAAACTAGTAATTTGAGGTAGGCAAATAATGTTTCACGTGTCATGATACAATACAATACAATACAATACAATACAATAGCAGAGTTGGAAGAGACCTTGGAGGTCTTCTTGTCCAACCCCTAGGCAGGAAACCCTATACCACTTCAGACAAATGGCTATCCAACATCTTCTTAAAGACTTCCAGTGTTGGGACATTCACAACTTCTGGAGGCAACTTCTGTTCCACTGGTTAATTGTTGTAACTGTCAGGAAATTTCTCCTTAGTTCTAAGTTGCTTCTCTCCCTAATTAGTTTCCACCCATTGCTTCTTGTTCTGCCCTCAGGTGCTTTGGAGAATAGCTTGACTCCCTCTTCTTTGTGGCAGCCCCTGAGATATTGGAAGACTGCTATCATGTCTCCCCTAGTCCTTTTCATTCAACTAGACATACCCAGTTCTTGCAACCGTTCTTCATATGTTTTAGTCTCCAGTCCCCTAATCCTCTTTGTTGCTCTTCTCTGCACTCTTTCTAGAGTCTCCATGTTAGATACATGCTACAACTACAGTTGTTTCCACCAAGGCCCTCTGTTCTGGCGGGAACAAAGGTTTAACTCTATTGGTTGAAGGGTCTGACAGCTCCCTATAAAATGGCTGCTGTCAGACTCAACCTTCGCTGGATTGTTCTCACTTGTTGCATTTAGTAAAGAGCTGTTGTTACCGTTAGCCTGTGTGTTCCTATCCATCACCCGATCTAACACTCCACATCTTTCTACATCGTGGCGACCAAAACTGGATGCCGTATTCCAAGTGTGGCCTTAAGGAAGGCTTTATAAAGTGGTATTAACCCTTCACGTGATCTTGATTCTCTCCCTCTGTTGATGCAGCCTAGAACTGTGTTGGCTTTTTTGGCAGCTGCTGCACACGGCTGGCTCATATTTAAATGTTTATCCACTAGGACTCCCAAGATCCCTCTCACAGTTACTACTGTTGAGCAAGGTACCACCTATACTGTACCTATGCATTTCATTTTTCTTGCCTAAATGTAGAACTTTACTCTTTTCACCATTGAATTTTATTTTATTAGATAGTGCTTAATGTTCAAGTTTGTCAAGATCCTGTGATGTTGTCACAGACATGTAGATGTCATGATGCATATGATTTCATTGTACCAAATTCCATTGTCAACAAACCTTTAAACTGAGGGTTTACAAACTACAATTAATCCTGAACTTACAACCATTCATTTAGAGAGTGTTTGAAGTTACGGCATTGAAAAAAGTGATATATGACTATTTTTCACATTTACGACCGTTACATCATTCCCATGGTCACCTGATCAAAATTCAGACTCTTAGCTAACTGTTATTTATGACGGTTGCAGTGTCCCAGGATCACATGATCACCTTTTATAACCTTCTGACAAACAAAGTCAATGGGGAAGCCAGATTTACTTAACAACCATGTTACTAAACAACTGCAGTGATACACTTAGCAACTGTGGCAACAAAGGTTGCTAAGCGGCAAAACTCACTTAACTGTCTTGCTTAGCAATGGAAATTTTGGGCTCCCTTGTCATAATTTGGGGACTACCTGTATTGCAATGCTGGGCACTCATTTGCATGAGATAGCATGAAGCCAGAAGGGCAAAATTCATGTAAAATGAAAAAGAAAGAAATCATGCCGGAATGCAAATCTTACAAGGTTTCATGGCTGGAATGCAGATTGTGTTTTTTTTTTAAATGTTTTAAATTTAGGTTCCTGCAGATGATATCCTGACGTGTTTGGAATAATATCTCATTTGTGTTAGTCTCTTAATTCTTCTATCTCTGCTTTTAGGCTAATGGCTTCACCGCCCATCACAATGGGGAGGATAACTCTTTGGACAAAGAAGTGGAATCTTTTCTGAGTGACCAACAACAATTCTCTTGCATCAGTGACCTTACCAAAGTGAATCCTGTAACCACCACAACTGGTAAGTGTTCAAACACTCTTAAAGAAAACAGTTTGCTTCTGACCTACTCTTATTTTACACACACACACAATCAGGTTACTTACCTGTTCATGAAAATTCTTCTCTCACTTGAAATCAAGAATCAGTTTGTGCTATAGATTGTATCGCTTTAATATAATTTGTGTATTTAGTGCCTTGCTCAATAGTAGTAACTGTGACAGGGATCTTGGAGTCCTAGTGGACAATCATTTAAATAGGAGCCAGCTGTGTGTGCAGCAGCTGCCAAAACAGCCATCACAGTTCTAGGCTGCATAAACAGAGTCACAAGTCACTTTTTTCAGTGTTGTAACTTCAGACGGTCACTAAAGAATGGTTGTAAGTTGAGGACTATCTGTATGCCTTTGTGCATAACGCCACTATGTCAGGGTTCCAAATAGCATCCAAAGGTATATCAGAGTCCAAGGCAAAGTATTGCTCAAAGTTCCAATTTATTAAGAAAGCCATGTTGGCATGTCTGGGAAAACCCGAATCTGAAAGCTTCCAAGGTTTCCCCACCCAGTTGAAACTTCAAGATCTTTCCCCCACATTCACAAGTCCATCACATGGTCCAATCTCCCTCTGCCATGCTGGCAGTTCCACCCATCCAGTTCTGGTCAAGTGCAGAGACTAAGGATGGCCTTGGCTTTCTAGAAAGAATTTTGTTATGGCTACATATTATCTAACTCCTACAATCCCCCCTCCCATTTTCCCACAATAGAAAATACATAGTAGAATAATAGAAAGTGTGGCAGGCCAAAGATCCAGAGGAAAAGATGGCTGCAGGCCTGACACACTATTTGATATTATGAATTTATACACATGAACATAAACTCCAGAATTCCCAAGCCAACTTGGCAATTGCTGGGGAATTGAAGCTCGCGAAGTCTAGAGTGAAGTCAGCTTTGACTGCCCAAAAATATATTAGCAGACGAGGCAGAGACTTGCTGTTCTCTATTTTGAAAATGGTAACTAAAATAGATCATTCAAAAGAGAACAGGTAGTAAATATTGACAAAAATGTTCTGTTATCTTTAGTTCTGAAGTGTCTGCAAGCAAGATATGCTACCGATGTGTTTTATACCAAAGCGGGGTGCAGCCTTGTGGCCATCAACCCCTTCCGTCCAGTTCAATCTCTCTACTCACAAGAGCTCATGAAAGGATACCACACCGTTGCTGGCCTTCAGGTGAGAGGGTATGCCACAGTGGCTGATTGCTGCCTTTCTGAAAAACCAAACTGGGTATAAAAGTTAGGTTAGGTTAGTGCTTTCCAATCTTGGCAACTCTTAATATGTGTATGGGGTCCTTGATGCCCTCTAAGCTTAGTGGTTTTCTTGGAGACGTTTCATTACCAAATTAGGTAACATTATCAGCTCTAGCATTGGACCGCACAGTTCAACAAAATATTTTCTTCTATCAGTCAAAGATCATATCATTGCATAAACTATGTAATTTGCAATTACATAGAGCCGAGAGCCAAGGTGGCGCAGTGGTTAGAGTGCAGTACTGCAGCCACTCCAGCTGACTGTTCAGCGGTTCAAATCCCACCGGCTCAAGGCTGACTCAGCCTTCCATCCTTCCGAGGTGGGTGAAATGAGGACCCGACTGTGGGGGCGATATGCTGACTGTAAACCGCTTAGAGAGGGCTGAAAGCCCTATGAAGCGGTATATAAGTCTAACTGCTATTGCTATTGCTATTGCAATTTGTTTTATTTGCTAAATATTTCACATGCTCAATCTTTTTTTACTAGTTTGGCTGTTAAGTTTCAAAGTAATTTTGCTGCATGGAATTTTACAATTGTTTTTTTTTCTGATTTGTATGATAACTCAATACAGACATATAATAAAATATTGATAGTACTCTTATTTTGAAACAAAGCATTAGACCAGCATTCGCTGGCTGGGGAATTCTGGGAGTTGAAGTCCGGACATCTTCAAGTTGCCAAGGTTGAGAAACACTGCATTAGACTGAAGCTTTCTGTCATTTAATTTTTTGAAATATATTGGGGGAGACCAGTCAGAAGTAGTGTAGTAGTGCATGGTGGAGGGGATGAATTAGGAGTAGAGATACTTTGCTTTTAATGTTCTCTTAGGCATGGAAGTATCTGAGTGATTTCAGGTCAGTATTCTTTCTTGGTCTTAACAAACATGGACTCTGCAACAGGCCATCTAATAAACAAAACTATGCCATCATAATGTGTACTGGTAGCTTCATTGTAAGAAATCAGTGAGCACAATGTAAAAACAAGCAGATCCTGCAGTGTGGAAAAAATTCAAGGAAAGACTACATCAACAACTACTGTCAGAGCTTAAAAGACAGGGCATTGGCAAGAACCAAGGTATGCTTGTGCCCATTAACGCTCGGCTTACCCTGGCTTTGGTTAATTTTTTAGTTCTGGTCCAGTCCACAGTGTTCATGTCCAGTTGTGTCCATGAGTTTATGTATGCATCAAAACAGGCAAGATGGCAATTGTGGCACTACTTCCACCCTCCACCCAGGATGGTACAGAATCAATAGGGGTGGGTTGCTGCTGGCATTACTGCCTGTTCAGCGCGTGCGCAATTTTGCCGGTTCATTCTGCACACATGCGCATTTGCCCATAAATGCAATTGCAATTGTTCTGCGCATGGGCAGAACGGAAAAACAAGATCGTGCTGCTGCCCGGGGAACCAGTTCGGGGGCATGGCAGGCCTGAGTCGCTGTTGGTTCCAGGGACCCAGGCTTCCAAACCACTCCCAGTTCGACTGAACCGGTCCGAATTGGTAGGAACCCACCACTGGATGTCAGGCTCCAAATAATGCATTCATCACATACCGAGTCCCTTTTGCTGAAAAAGTTTCAGCCTGCCATTGAATTGTCCGTTTCCATTTTTCTTTCCAAATGCTCTATGTACTTTTTCTTTTTTAGGAATTAAAACCTCACATTTTCACGGTAGCAGAAGAAAGCTACCGTAATGTCCAGAGCCAGATTCCATTAGTCAATCAGTCCATCATTGTTAGCGGGGAAAGCGGTGCTGGTAAGGTAAGCTGAGATCTCTTAAAAGCTGTTTTGGGGAAACGTTGCATGCTCGTTTCTGGTTGAATTTACCTACACATGTGAATGAACTAGCAGTTTTGTTGACTTGGCTTCAGAAGGTTGTCATCTAACCCACTTTTCCATGTTAGAAGTTAAGGCTTTATCCCCTTCCAATTTCAACTTGGATGGAATCAGTCTGTTCTTGCCTCTGCGTAACTGTAGTTACTGAATCAGGATTAAAGAGAGATTCCGGATCTCGTTAAAGATGGAGTTTGATCCAAAATCTGTTTCTAGACATGGACCTCCCGCTGCCTGATGAAGTTTTATGCGACAGTTGCAGCTTCATCCGACATCCCGGAAGGCAGTATAACTGTGGAGAGGATAGAACAACGAGTGTTGGATTCCAATCCTGTCATGGAAGCTTTTGGTAAGTATGACCTTTTTAATAAAGAAAATGTTTGCTCTAGCCCAAGGGTCCCCAACCCTCTGGCTGAGGCCTGTTCGGAACTAGACTGCATAAGCGGTGCATGCCTGCTGTTCAAACAGAACCATCCTTCCTCTCCCCCCCCTGCCAGTCTGCCAAGCCATAAAGGTTGGGGATCAATGCTCTAGCCCAGGGGTCACCAAAATTTTAAATCCCGTGGACCACTAATATGAATTAGTGACGGGATGGGGTCCTTCAGGCACTTAGCTTGGCCCCCTGTTAGCGGAGAGAAGCACCCGGGGTCAACCCGAGTTTTGCTGTCTGTTGCAGCTAGGAATCTCAAATATGGCCAAGAATGAATGTTTGTCTTGTAGCCAGCCCAGGCACTAGATTGGCCACCTGCAAACTCTTATCGTTCAAGGAACCTGGTCGAAGTTTCGCGTGCTACTCACTGAAGCCCCTGGACTCACCGGGAAGGAAGGGCTGGAGCTACTAAACAGGCAGCCATCCCGTCAGTGAGTGGGAGTAATTGCCTCAGTGAGCCATATCCAGCCCATATCCAGCCCAGGGGCCGTAGTTTGAGGATCCCTGATTTAGTGCAATATAAAAAATGCAAAGATTTTTCTGCAGACCACCAACATTTTCTTGTGGACTACCAGTGGTCCATGGACCACCAGTTGGTGACCGCTGCTCTAGCAAATGGAACAATCCAATTCAAATAAAAAATAAATCTGATCCAGTGTTTTTCAATCTTGGCGACTTTTAAGATGGGTAAACTTCAACTGCCAGAATTCAACTGCCTGCTGGCTGGAGAATTCTGGGAGTTGCAGTCCACCTGTCTTAAACTTGGCAAGGCCAAGAAACACTGATCTAGTCTGTTCAAACCATTTCAGACCGTAGCAAGCTATCAGACTAATGAGACATGCATTATGATGCCATCTAACAAGCTTTGTTCTTATTGTACCTCTGCGCCAGTGGTGGGATTCAGCCAGTTCGCACCTATTCGGGAGAACCGGTTCTTAACTTTCTAAGCAGTTCGGAGAACCGGTTGTTGGAAGAAATCTCATTTTGTTTTATTTTCCCTCCACTTTACAGAGCTAATCCTGTAAGGAAGGCAGGAAGGAAACATTCTGGTGTTGCTTCTAGCCTAATCTTTATTACACAGCTTGCAGAAACTGCCTCTCCAGTTAACCCTTGTTACATTGTAACAGCTAAGACGAAGCAGCCATCGACCTGAGTGACGTTGAGTTGGCCACACCCACCCAGTCACATGACCACTGATCCCCGCCTTCCCCAGCTGATCATCAGGGCAGAGAACCGGTTTGTTAAATTATTTGAATCCCATCACTGCTCTGCGCAATATTGTAATGTAAACATAAAGTTTGTACTGCAGCCCGTTTTGCTGAGACACCTGTGAAAAACGGGGTGCAATACAAACTTTATGATACAATAATATTGTACAGAGGTACAAAAAGAAGAAAGCCTGTTAGATAAAAGAAGAAACTTACTTCTTAGTTTAAAAATACTCCTCAAGACATAATTCTTGCATGTAGTTTTTCCAGCCGGTTATGAAGTCAGACAAACCCAACTAAAATTGTCTAAACCCAGCCATGAAAAAAAAGAGTGCCCGGCTTTCTACATTGCCCCAAGCTACATTTTGAAAAGAGAAGAAAAACCAACAACAACCCACAACTGGTTGATTCACAAAAGGCACTAAATTATATAAAGGAGTGGCCACATTTGGGGACCTTGAGGGCCACAAAATGTAAGGCAATTAAACTAAATTGGGTAAAACTGGTTTGGGAGATGACATTTTTTAAAATTACATTACTCCAGTTCTGAGCCTTGCATTACTTACCTGCCTTGAATAGTGAGAAATGGTACAATATGTTTTCAACATTATTAGCTAGATAGACTATAGAAAAAACAGGATTTTAGGCTACATGCGTATACACAGACACGCACATACACAAATCACAGCCAAGTTTACACAGCATGCTATGTCAAATCCCCTTGCATGTTAACATAATGCCTGATTTCTCTTTTACCTGAATTCATACTTCCTTTAACCTTTGTGATAGATACGTGTGTCTTGCATATTGCAGTTTTTTTTGTTAATTTCACAGGAAACGCATGCACCCTTCGGAATAACAACAGCAGCCGATTTGGGAAATACATCCAACTTCACTTAAATAGGTATTCACAATTCGCTCACATTGTGATTTTTTAAAAACTTATTGCAATGATCAAGTTTTAGATTTTAAGGTTAGAAAGATAATATTTCCTTTGATTCCAGTTCACCTCCTGGTGATTTTAAGCATTTCTTCCAGGACTTTTACGTTTATAATATAGATTAAAAAAAAAAAGTCAATGGATTTGATCTCCAATCCAATCTGAAGCTCTGGAAAATATATTTGTAAGATGACATATAGGCAGTCCCTGATTTATGACTCAGATTGCAACTGGATTGCTGGTTTTAAGTCACTACAATCATAAGTCAAGGGACTCGTGATCAGATTTTATGACACTTTTTGCAGCAGTCATTAAGCAATTCACTGTGGTTGTGAAACAAATCCACAATCGTTATATGGATGCTGCATTCCTAAGTGTGAACCATTCTTCCAAACTGGTGGTTTTGCCAGAAACCAGCAAAGAAAATGCCAGAAATCGACAAAAAAAAGTCACAGGTTATGGTCACATGATTGGGGCACATTGCCTTTGATCATAAAAGCTCACTGGTTGCCAAGTGCCCAAAATGTGGTCACATGACTGCCATGGGAGGAGCAGGTGGCACGGCACTTCATAATTGCCACAAAAGCTTTAGGGGCCATAAAGCACCCGTTCCAGGCCTGTAATAATGGTCATTAAGCCACCAGTTGTAAGTCAAGGACTGCCTGTATTCTACGCAAGGATTTATGCATTGCATCCAGGGGTGGGATCTAAACAAGCAAGACAACCAATGCGGCATTAAGGTAGAAGGATGGAGCTTGCATTATTCATTGGCATTGGCCATCCTCCCTACTTTGAATACCCATGAAATATGTTGAAACTACATCTCCCAGAATCCTCAGCATTTGTGGCCATTGATTGGCTTTCTTGAAGTATAATCCTTTTTTTTTATCCATTGGGTTAGGAAAGCCTGTGTTGTGAAGAAAGGCCTTTTGGAATAGAACGGGAAATGTACATTTTGCTGATTTTCCACTGCTCTTAAGAGAGTCTATAAATGTAATTTTAAACTGCCATTCTGCAGATCTCAGCTTTTAACAAGCGCTTCCGTTCAGACTTTTCTTCTGGAGAAAACAAGAGTTGCTTATCAAGCCCCCCAGGAAAGGAATTTCCATATTTTTTACCAGGTTTGTGTTTCTATTGTGCTTCATGTGAATCAATAACTTCCTTTTTTAAAATTTGCATGCACATAAAGATGCTCAACAATAGTTTTGCTTTGTTGCTGAGGATCTCAGTACGACTAATATCTTTTTTAAAAAAATGGAATAACTTGTTTGCTTCAATTTTGGGGGGGGAAAATAGGAGGGAGGAATATTAGGTTTATTCACTGTCTTATGTTCATACACACACACACACACACACTATATTATATGTAGGTAGTCCTCAACTTACGACCACAACGTATCCCAAAATTTAGGTTGCTAAGTGAGAAATTTGTTGTGTGAATTTTGCCCAGTTTTACAACTTTTCTTGCCACATTTGTTAAATGAACCAATGTAGTTGTTAAATTAGTAACAAGGTTACAAATTCGAACGTTCACTAAGCAAACTGTTGTAAGTCGAGGACTACCTGTACCTACTCAGAACAGCTTACATCGGTGATGGCTAACCTTTTTCTCCTCTCATGTTGAAATCCACACCCATAATGCAATGCGCGCACAATCCCCACCCCACCCCCTGCAAATGTTCGTGACCCCCGTGCATACATGTGACCACCACCCCCACTTCCTATTTTGGGCCTAGCAGGCCTCCCTGAAGCCTCCTGAAACCAAAATTGGGGCACAGGGGGTGCCACATAACACCCGTGCTCCCCCCCCCCACTCCCGTGCATGCATGCACATCTCCCACATGTACGGGAGAGACCCAGAAATCTGCTGGCTGGCAGGAGGCATGCGCACATTCATGGTGGAGCTGAGCTGGGTGACGGCTTGCATGCCCACCAGTGGCACGCATGCCATAGGTTCGCCATCATGGGCTTGCACCCTGCAAGGCTACCTTTAACACCATCAGACAAAAACACCTGCCTATCCCGGATCCTTGGGAAGGATTTGATAGGTGACAAATATGCCACATCCAGTCGACCAACCATAATGTGCCAGCAAAGTAAAAAATTCTTTGAACTGAGCCTGACTTCTAGAAGCATTGCAAATTTAGCCATTCCAGGCAGGGGTGGGTTCCTGCCAGTTCTAAGCTCTCCTATAGAAGAGGTTCCACAAATCTACAGTGCCGTTTAGAACTGGTTCCAGGTCCACCCCCCCTGCCCGTCTGCACATCATCAAGATGAAGAGCGAGAGGAGGAATTCTGGGAGTTGAAGTCCACAAGTCTTAAAGCTGTCAAGTTTGAACACCCCTGGGGTTGTTTTTCCTAAAGGGTTAGGGGTGCAAGGAACTTGTAACTTGACAGCTTTAAGACTTGCGTGCTTCAAATGCCAAAGTTTCTGAGCCAACATTTTTGTTGCTAAACAAAAGCATTGTTAAATGAGTTTCACCACATTTTACAAGTTGACCACGCCCACCCAGTCACATGGCCAGCAAGCCACTCCCACAAAGCAGGCCACACCTACAGAAGAGGTTCTAAAAAGTTTTGAAACCCACCACTGATTCCAGGGATGCAAAAGGGGGTTGCCATTGTCTTCTTTCCATAATTTCCCAATTTATCCTGTAATTCTTCGTAGTCTCCCATCCAAATACTAATCCAGATCCATTCCTTCTCAGCTGTAAGTTTAGCTACCAGATGCCTATGAAACTTACGTCTAATGGTTAAACCATAGCTGCTTTTAAGTATTGATCCTGCTGCCATCATTGTGTTCAAGCTCACTTAATAACCTAGTTTCTGAATTCTCTCAATATAGTATGCCCGATTAATATTAACTTTGGGTGCAGAGGGTAGCATGTTATACAGCTGGTTTGGTTTGGTTTGTTTCCAGCAGATGCCACCACTCAGCTGGTACTGGCTGACCTAAAAAAAATGAAAAAAGTTCAGATCTGGTTAGACTTTGGACAGGAGGCCACCAGGAGATCCCAGAAATGTAAGCTAGAAGTTGCCAAATTCAACTTCACTATACAAATTCAGTAAACGGGTTAATTCAATAAGCCCATTCAGCAGGTCCTGTAAGTGTAGCTGTATGAGGATGACAGTCAGTACCTAGGTAAGACACCAATGTAGATTTGAGGGAAATTGCCAAGGTGTTTTCTTACTTTCCAGATTGCAAAAGGAGCCACGCAGGATGAGCGCCGAGAATGGGACCTTCTGGACAGTGTGCGTTTCTGTTGGCTTCCAAATTCTGAAAAGACACTAGAAGGTAGCATTTGAAAACCCAGATCTTGTAAAAGGCCTTTAGGTGTTTGTTTGTTTTTTAAAGAAAGGGAGGAAATTGACTATAAGCCTAAATAAATAAAATGTAATGCAATTAATATAATTTCCTTGAGATGAATTGCTGTTACAGAAAAGACAACTAGATGAAAACTGCTGGAGCAAATTATAGCAGTAATAGCAATAGCAGTAGACTTATATACCGCTTCATAGGCCTTTCAGGCCTCTCTAAGCGGTTTACAGAGAGTCAGCATATTGCCCCCAACAATCTGGGTCCTCATTTTACCCACCTCGGAAGGATGGAAGGCTGAGTCAACCCTGAGCCGGTGAGATTTGAACCGCTGACCTGCTGATCTAGCAGTAGCCTGCAGTGCTGCATTTAACCACTGCGCCACCTTGGCTCTGAGGCTAGCATTCAAACAAAGATAAGAACAAACTTCTATGATGAACTCCTATGCCTTTAAAAAAAAAAACTCTTAGTCCTATTCATTTGAAAGGATTTATACATAATTTCTGAGGCACTTCAGTAAGATTATTTAATTGGAATTTAGTCCCCAGCAAGTCCTGGGATTTTGATTTGGTTTTAGAAAATGTATTACTTTGTTTATAATTTCTGAGATACTGTACTTCAGTAGAATTACTTATCGTAATTAGAGCTTAGTCCCCAGCAAGCCCTGGGATTTTGGCTTGGTTTTAGAAATTTTATTTATTTGTTTGTTTATAATTTCTGAGGTACTTCAGTAGGATTATTTAATTGGAACTTAGTCCCCAGCAAGCCCTGGGATTTTGGTTTGGTTTTAGAAGATTTATTTATTTAGAAAATATATATTGCTTCAGAACTCACTCTTGGTGACCCCTGACAGCTATTGGGGATGAAACCCCAACACAAAAACTAATAATCTCTCCCCACCCATCCCCATTTCTCTCAGTACTGCCTGGATGGGCAACTTGAGGATTCCCAAATTTCAAAGTTTAATGCGAGAGGTAGGGAAAATACTTTTTAAGTACAAGAAAAATGACAGTATTTTGTTTTTTTATTTCATGAAAGAGAAAATAAATTTGCTTTTGTCCCATCCATGCTGATCTTCGGCTTGAGCAGTTTGGCCTAATGCATGTGCAATACCAGTGCATGTTAAGTCAAGCTGTTGGTTCAGCTGTAGCAGCAAATCATTGTTAGGCCTTGTAAATCATAGTTTGGGACTACATAAGAACCACCTGATCTTCAGGGGAGAAGAGAGAAAACCTCTATCTTAACTAATGTCTCTTTGCCTTGTAGAAGACTGTTTTGATGTGACTCGGGAGGCCATGACCCACTTGGGTATGGACAGTTTCACCCAGAAAAATGTTTTCAAGGTCAGTTAAACCTTGGCTCAATATCAGTTAGATTGATTGAAAGGATTTGTAAGGCCACCTAATCAGCACATATTGATCTTTGAGGGTGATTTACAATATCCTGAATTTCAGCAGCCTGGCTTCATGCCATTTTTGGCTGGGTTTCTTTTCAAATCTTCTGCTGGTCAATTTCCAATAAACACAGTTTCTGAGTATGGATCCTTTTTTTAAAAAAAAAAACATGTTTTATTTGCAGTTTTCTTTTTACACCATGCATATTTTGTGAACAGTGCATTGACTGGGTCAATTTTTTTTAAAACAACACTAAGAATAATAATACAAATACATTTATGTAATCCTAATCTTCCAACTTCATATTATTCTCTCTTTATAATTCTTTATCATTTTTCCCATTAATTCATTTAAACATAGATAGCATTTCTTTGCGCCATGTATTTCTTATCCCCTACTAAATTACTAACATTTAATATTTTAAAAATTGCTCATTCCACCATAACTTCAATATTCCAAATTGTAGGATTACTAATAAAGCCAAATATTAACAATATTTAATCAATCCCGGGTGTATCTCAAAATCCCCACAATTTTTAGTCCTTAATAATTTAAATTCACAACATAATTTAACATACAATTAATGTTAATACAATTAGGTTAAACCTAAATTTTCATCTACTAGGCTTGTATTATCTATTAGTGTATATATACCACTATTTTCCCTACTTGTATTTTTCCATTTTATTAATATATTTTCTCATTATCCGTCATCTCCTAACCTTTTTGAAATTCTATCATTTGTTGACTTTTTAGGCAGCCTTTTATGGATCCTTGTTCAGCCCCAAAACATCACCCATACAGAATACAGAAAAGCCAACTAGTTGAACGATCTCTTTTTGTTACAGATACTAGCTGGCCTTCTCCATTTGGGAAATATTCAGTTCTGCGAGTCAGAAGATGAGGCACATCTTTGTGAGTTAGAAGATCTGGCCAAAGGTGAGCTGCCCATGAACCAGACTTCCAGTCTCAAAACAATCTAGTTTCAGCTTTGCGGAATCATGGTTTAAATCATGGCTGAAGATGGTGTAAAACCAGTCAGTTGGAGCTTATTCAGCAAAGTACGTCATAATACAGTTACCGTATTTTTCAGAGTATAAGACGCATCCTTTTCCCTCAAAAAAGAGGGTGAAAATCTGGGTGCGTCTTATACATTGAATACAACATTTTTGGTGTACCAAAACCCCACCCCCTTAGCACAAATGGCCATGCATAGCCTTTAGGAGGCTTCCAGAGTGCTCCGGGAGGCTGGAGAGGGCAAATATGAGCAAAAAACGGGCAGTTCTTTGCTCGTCCACCCACAGCCCCCAGGAACACTCTATAAGCCTCCTAAAGGCTATGCATGCGCTCTCTCTCTCTCTCTCTCTCTCTCTCCCTCCCTCCCTCCCTCCCTCCCTCCCTCCCTCTCTCTCTCTCTCTCTCTCTCTCTCTCTCTCTCTCTCTTTGACAAAATTGGGCCCGTTTTTGCGAAAAACGGGCTGTTTTTTGGAGGTCTACAGAGTGCAAAACCTTTTTTTTTTTAATTTGCCTCTTCAAAATCTTGGTACGCTTTATACTCTGGTGCATCTTAGAGTCTGAAAAATACGGTAGTCCTTGATTTACAACAGTTCATTTGGTGTCTCTTCATAGTTACAATGGCACTGAAAAAGTGACTTATGACCATTTTTCACACTTATGACCGTTGCAGCATCCCTACGGTCACATCATTTACATTCAGATGCTTGACAACTGCTTGACAACTGCTTGACAACTGACTCAGATTTATGACGGTTGCTGCATTCCTGGGTCCTCCTTTGCTCAAGCAAAGTCAAGGAGGACACCAGATTCACTCAACAACTGTGTTACTAATTTGAGAACTGCAGTGATTCACTTAAAAAATGTGGCAAGAAAAGTCGTAAAATGAAGTGAACTCACTTAACAAATTTCTCACTTAACAACATAAATTTTGGGCTCAGTTGTGGTCATAATTGAGGGCTAACTATGATGTAGGAACCCTGTCGGTTATCCAACAGATCTTTGTATTTATATAGTGTGTGTGTGTGTTTGTGTGTGTAGTTGTTGACTTAGAAAATTTTAGGATGATAGTCGTTTTCTCATTTCGTATTTCTGAACCACCCATAGATCAAGCCAATATATTCTCTCCTAAGCTTTATATTGTAGAGCAGAAATTTAGCCAGGTTATTTTAAGAAAAAAGTGGCTAACTTTTTTTTTTTTTTGGTTTGTTTTTAATGATTCTTTTAAACCAAGGCTTCGCAGAAACAGCCTCCCGGCTTTTAAGAGTGCCTGTGGAACAGTTGTTGGACACACTCAGGATCCGGACGATAACCGCTGGGAAACAACGGCAGGTGTTCAAGAAGCCTTGCCTCAAGGCAGACTGTGAAACAAGGAGGGACTGTCTGGCCAAGGTGATTTATGCCAGGTAAGTCCTTACACCAGCATGGCTGCCTGCCTGGGGGAATTCTGGGAACTGAAGTCCATTCCTTTTCATGTTGCCAAGGTTGAAAAACACTGCCTTGGGTACTTCACCAAAGCATCAAACGTTCATCGAATGCCCTTAAAAATCTGTGTTTTCATTCACATTTTAAGATGGCTGTGTATCTTTGCTATTTTAGCCGATAGATCTCTGTTTGTGCACCTCTCGCTATTCTATTCCTTAAAATCTCATTGCCTCCTTGAGGCCTACCTGGAGCGTAAGCTAACTGGAAGGAAAAGCATAACCTTCATGATTGATTAGCTTCAGTCCTGTTTATGACACTCGCCTACAATTCCGTATTTGCGTTTCCGGCTTCTTTGTTGCTATGCAAAAGCATATCTGCCTCTGGCACAGTTTTTCATCTTTCTTGCAGGATCTTTGACTGGCTGGTATCTGTGATCAACGAAAGCATCTGTGCCTCAAATTCCGTGTGGAACAACTTCATAGGTATTCTTTGGAGCCATCTTGGGTGCATAACTGCTGACAGAAATAGTTAGAATCCAAACTAAATAATGTCCTGCACATTGAACCTTCTGCAACCTGGGAATCACCCAGTTTCTTCCAGGGTGCTGATTATTACCTTTACAGCCTTAAATGGCTTGGGATGAGGCTACAGGTAATCCTCAACGACCGCAATTGAGCACAACATTTCTGTTGCTAAGCAAGACAATTGTTAAGTGAGTTTCCCCCATTTCACAGCCCTTTTTGCCACAGTTGTTAAGGGAACCACTGCAGTTGTTAAGTGAAACATGTGGTCTTTAAGAGAAACTGGCTTCCCCATTGACTTTGCTTCACCTCCAGGTTTACTAGATGTTTACGGTTTCGAATCTTTTGCGGTAAACCACTTGGAACAGCTCTGCATCAACTACGCCAACGAGAAACTGCAGCAGCATTTTGTCGGCCATTTTCTAAAGGCTCAACAGGTAATACTTCGCCAGTGAATTTTCTTCTGCAAATATCAGTCGTTGTGTCCCGGGGGTCTTTGGGCAAATTGAAATCACCTTCTCCCTTCCCTGCTATTTTCCTATGATTTTGATTCCTCCAGGAAGAATACGCTGAGGAAGGTCTGGAATGGTCCTTTGTAAACTACCAAGATAATCAAACCTGCCTGGACGCCATTGAAGGGAATCCTGTGAGCATCTTCTCCTTGCTCAATGAGGTAGGTCCAAAGCTTCCCTTTCTTCCCTTTCAAATAAAGTCTATTCCATCATCACCAGAGCTATCCAAGGCAGAAGAGGCTAAACTTGCACTGTATGACAATACCAATGCTTGAAGCAAGGCATAAGGAAAAACAAAGGAGGCAGTAGCTCAAAAAGGGTGGCTCGGTGGCTAAGACGCTGAGCTTGTCGATCAGAGAGGTCAGCAGTTTGGCGGTTCGAATCCTAGCACTGTGTAACAGAGTGAGCTCCTGTTACTTGTCCCAACCTAGCAGTTTGAAAGCACGTGAAAAATAAAAGTAGAAAAACAGGGACCACCTTTGGTGGGAAGGTAACAGCGTTCCATGCGCCTTTGGTGTTGAGTCACGCCAGCCACATGACCACGGAGACCTCTTCGGACAGCGCTGGCTCTTTGGCTTTGAAACGAAGTTGAGCACCGCCCCCTAGAGTCAGGAACGTCTAGCACATACGTGTGAAGGGAACCTTTTATCTTTTCCTAAAAGGCACAAATGAGTGCATGATTTAAAGGCCACAGAATTTGTCCCAAAGGCGCTTTTTCAAGGGGCAACTGGACTTCCTTTGTTTTTCCTTCAAGATGTTTTGCTTCTCATCCACAGTTCCCTGTAAATAGGCCTGCGCGTGCACAGAACATTAAAAAACGCTCAAAAAACATGCTGCAGCGAGCAGGGAACCGGTTCGGAGGCATAACCAGCCTGGGTTGCTACCGGTTCTGTGACCCAGGCCTGGTTTGGCCGAACCGGTAGCAACCCACCTCTGGACTGGATGGTGGGGAATGGAAGGATTTATACTCCTTGCAGACAGCTGGTCATTTGCATCCTTTTAGAGGGTCCTTGAGGCCACTTGGAGATTTACCTGTGTCCTCAAGGTCACCTGAGTGATGCAAATGGGTTCAAAGCCTTCTTGGAACTGCCAAAAGTGTGTTGTAAAGGATGGGTGGTGTTGTATCCCCCTCACCCCCCCCTTCTGTTGAGAGAGGGCTGTTCAGTTCTGACATAGATGGCCTCTTTGACCCCCCTTTTAAAACAGTGGTCCTCTCTGTCCAGAACGTGGACTTTGCTATCTTCAAAGATTGAGAACCTCCACAGACATTGACCATGGCATTGGATTTCCCCCCCTTTTTGGACTCCTCCAACATACTCGTCTATGCCTAAATTTGGTTGGCGCTGCTGCTGCTCCTTTTCCTCCTCACAGCCAACTTTTCCCCACTGTGCCCCTCTTTCCTTTGGCAGGCCTGTCGCCTTAACTGGACCTCCAATGCTGCGCAGTTTCAAAGTCGGATTGAGATGGCTCTGTCCAAGAACGCCTGTGTAAGCCGAGAGAAATTTAGGAAGGAGCCAAACTTCATTGTATCCCATTATGCTGGTAGCGTCTGCTATCGAATTGAGAGTATGGTGGAAAAAAATAAGGTATGTTTGGTTAGCACTTACGTTTCTTAATTTAAATGGGAGATAGGGAAACCAGAGAGCTCTCAGTTGTTTTTTGGTAAGTGCCCATTTGAAAATGAGGCCAAAATCAAATTTCATTGGTGCAATTTTTCACGGATATTTAATTCTTCGGTAAAATAAAGCTTTTGATAGGTTTAATGCGTGGGCAATTAAAGAAAATGATCCAGTTGTTTAAAAAAGCAAAGCGTAGTTCAAGTCTCAGTACCCCCCCTCTCTCTCTCTCCCTCTCTCTCTCTCATCCCTCTTCCTTCTTCCCTCCCTCCGTCTCTCCCTCTCGCTCTCCCTCCCTCTCCCCCTCTCCCCCCCTACTTCCCTCTGTCTCTCTCCCCCTCCCTCCTTCCCTCCCTCTCTCTCTCTCCCTCCTCCTTCCCTCTGTCTCTCTCTCCCTCCCTCTCTCTCTCTCCCTCCCTCTCTCCCTCCCTCCTTCCCTCCCTCCGTCTCTCCTTTCCTCCGTCTCTCCCTCCCTCTCTGTCTCTCTCCCTCACTCCCTCCGTCTCTCCCTCTCTCTCCCCCTCCCTCCTTCCCTCTCTCTCTCCCCTCTCTCTCCCCCTCCTTCCCTCTGTCTCTCTCTTCCTCCCTCTCTCCCTACCTCCCTCTCTCTCTCCCTCCTTCCCTCCCTCTGTTTCTCCTTCCCTCCCTCCCTCTCTCCCCTCTCTCTCCCCCTCCTTCCCTCTGTCTCACTCTCCCTCCCTCTCTCCCTACCTCCCTCTCTCTCTCCCTCCTTCCCTCCCTCCGTTTCTCCCTTCCTCCATCTCTTCCTCCCTCTCTGTCTCTCTCCCTCCCTCCGTCTCTCCCTCTCTGTCTCTTTCTCTCTCTCTCCCCCTCCCTCTGTCTCTCTCTCTCTCACACTCCCTCCTTTCATCTCTATCTTCTTCCCTCCCTCCATCTCTCCCTCCCTCTCTCTCTCTCTGCCTCATTTTCTTATTATTTTCTGATATAACAAATATCACCCTTTTAAAAGTGAGTTGTAAAAATAGGAAGGATGCTGTCACAGAGAAGGTCCCTGCACATGCCACTTGAATCTTTGGTAACAGGGAACAGCACCAATTTAAACCATCATCTGCTGACCTTACAGGCCAAAAGAATGCACAAGATAACATTTATTGATATACAATATATGAATATTTTTTCCACACCATTTTATCTAAGGAAAAAATTCTCCTGCAGTTCCTCCAACAATAGTATGATACCATCCCCACAAAATTTTAAATTTTGTGCACAGATGCACTAATAAATATTATATATCTGGCTGTTGGTTGGGGTCTCCTTTCTGAAGCTTTTGTGTAGCAAAAAGGTTAGATATATATATATATATATATAAACTTTTCTGTAGTTCATGGTTTGAAATACATGAGGTACTAATATCACTCTATAAAGCCCTAGTAAGACCACGCCTAGAATCCTGCATCCAGTTTTGGTTGCCACGATGTAGAAAAGATGTGGAGACTCTGGAAAGAGTGCAGAGAAGAGCAACAAAGATGATGAGGGGACTGGAGTCTAAAACATAAGATGAATGGTTGCAGGAATTGGGCATGGCTAGTCTAGGGAAGAGAAGGACCAGGATAGCAATCTTCCAATATTTGAGGGGCTGCAACAGAGAGGAAGGGGGTCAAGCTATTTTCGAAGGCACCCGAAGGCCAGACAAGGAATAATGGATGGAAAGTGATCAAGGAGAGATTCAACCTGGAAAAAGGAAGAATTTTCTGACAGTGAGAGCAGTCGATCAATAGAACAGAAGTTTCCTTCAGAGGTTATGGGAGCTTCATCACTGGAAGCTTTCAAGAAGAGACTAGACTGCCATCCATCAGAAATGATGTAGGGTCTCCTGCTTGAGCGGGGAGTTTGGACTAGATGACCTATAGGGTCCCTTCCAACTCTGTTAATTTGTTAAATCTGTTTCTGCCTGGAGTAGACGTACTCCATCCATTAAGCAGTTCCATCCAATAGGATCTAGAAAGTGGCCTGCTCTGTAGTGGCACCCACCCTTCGGAACACCAGCCCTCCCTCCCTCCCTCCCAAGATACATTGGGGGCGGAGCAAGGACTGGAATTTTTATCAGAAGCCCTTTCTGCTGCAACACTCAAATGCACTTAGAATTTGTTCTGTATGTTTATGGTTCGCTATGACAAAGTCTGGTAATTCGTCTGCTTCTGTTTTTTTGTTGTAGAAAAGACAGGACACGCAAGCCAGCTCTTCAGGGAAGGAAATGTTTATTGCGCAGGTTCGGGAACAATGGCCTGAACCAAGAGTGAAAGTCAGGAAATTCCTTATATAGATTATCGCTTTCAGCTAAAGCCATCTGTTAGTTTTGGAAACACCCCTCAAGATTTGCCCTTGAGTTACAGCAATATTATGTCTACAGGAAGTTATAATACATAGTCAGCCAACGGTCAACTATAGCATACATTTGAGGAACTAAAATGTGTCTTCCAGACAGATTTACAGTCAAGCCAGCAAATAGGTTAAATTAGATACTTTGCTTCAGCAGATTTCATGTGTTTCTAACCCGTGTCTAACCGCACCATGTCCTAAAAGCAAACCTTTGCAATTTCTATATATGAACAGTTAAAGCTTAATATCATGAGACCCTAGTTTGGGTTCAGGCTTGGGGTCTACTTTGGTTCAGCCTGCCACCTCATTTTCTTTAAAAAATACAGGATCCTGTTCCCCCGGAGTTGGTCCTATTGCTGCAACAATCCCAGGACACCTTGCTTCAGAAACTGTTTCCTGTCGAAGAGACACACAGCAAACCTGACGAAAATGATACAAAGGCTCAAGCAAAACCTGCACTTGTCACAGTCGTCTCAAAATTTAAGGTTCGTCCCATTTACAGATTTCAATTTAGATTGTGCTTCATTTCTCCTCCCCTCCCTTCCCCCCCCCCAATGCTTTCCTCCTACAGTAGTGAGCCCCCAAACCTGTATTTGTTAAACCAAAGGAAGAGGAGGAAGTGAGATTCTTAGAACAGGAGATCACAGGTAAGGGAGGCAGGATGGTCTTCTGGGATGCTGTACGAGCAGAGGACAAATCGTTAAAGTGTAAGAAGTAGAGCCGAGGTGGCGCAGTGGTTAAATGCAGCACTGCAGGCTACTTCAGCTGACTGCAGTTCTGCAGTTCGGCTGTTCAAATCTCACCGGCTCAGGGTTGACTCAGCCTTCCATCCTTCCGAGGTGGGTAAAATGAGGACCCGGATTGTTGTTGGGGGCAATATGCTGACTCTGTAAACCGCTTAGAGAGGCCTGAAAGCCCTATGAAGCGGTATATAAGTCTAACTGCTATGCTATTGCTATTGCTATAATCCTCAGTTACCAGCCGTTTGTTCAATGACCATTTGAAATCGTAACAGAACCGAATAAGTAATGCAGTTAGTCCTTGATTTATGACCCCCACTGAGTCCAACATTTCTGTTGCTAAGTGAGATGGTGGCAAAGTGAGTTTTGCCCATTTTATGACCTTCCTTGCCATAGTTGTTAAGTGAATCACGGCAGTTGTTAAGTTAGCAACCCTGCTGTTAAGAGAATCTGATATACCCATAGTTTATCGGAAGATCATAAAAGGGGGATTACATGGCTCCCAGACACGGTGACCGTCATAAATGCGAGTCACTTGGTAATGTCTGAATTTTGATCACGTGACCATAGGAATGCTGCAATGGTTATAAGTGTGAAAGATAAAGATAAGTGACATTTTTCAATGCCATGGTAACTTTGAAGGGTCACGAAAAGAACTGTTGTAAATCAAGGACTAATTGTACTTTTGAATAGTCACTAAAAGAACTATCGCAAGTCGAGGACTACCTGTACTTCCGGCTGGTCTTTGAAGTTCTGACCATCCCAGGACCCTGCAGTCACATGATCACGATTTGGACACTTGGCAACCAGCTGCCGCTTAGGATGACTGCACCACCCCACAGTGACATGATTCCCATTTGCAGCCTTGCCTGCCAGCTTCCCATAAGCAAAGACATAGGGGAAGCCGGCAGGAAAAACCTCAAATTATTCCAGTCAGTCCAGTGGTGGGTTCCGGATTCCGTTCCTACCACTATGGTTGTAACGGCCCTGGAGTCACCCACATGTATGTGCGTGGTGCACGGTGCGCGCATGTGTTGTAGCGTCAAATGACGCTTCTGCAAGCCTCTGCAACGCTCCAGCTGCTCGGCCATGCACGTGCGTGGAAGCGCCAAAAGCTTAAAGCACAGGTAAGAAGCTCGGGCGGGTGGGCCCTCCGGAGCACGGTACCCAGTGCTCTGGGCAGGATCCGGTACACCCATACCGGGGCGTACCGCCTGCAACCCACCACTGAGTCAGTCCCTTGGCTTCACATAGTGCCCTGCTTCCCCCAGCTTTACTTTGCTTTGCTTTCACATCCTGCTTCCCCCAGGCTTCTTATGAGGCGTGATTCCGATGAGTGTAGCAGGCACAGATTGCAGCTGGCTGCAGTGGGAAGGGATAAAACCAGGAGACAATATGTATTTGGGATGCCTTAGAAAAGAGCCATGCTAATGAATTGCAGCTTTGAACAGGAATGCATTATGCTGCAGATCAGTTCTTTTCTTTCCAAAAGCCTCAAGAGCCCATTTCTCTTGTTTCTCCTGCAGGGTTCCCTCGAGCAGCTGATGGAGATCCTGCACAGCACCACCCCGCACTACATCCGGTGCATTAAGCCCAACACAGACTGCAAGGCGGCTGTTTTCAGAAAAGAGGAGGTGACCTGTACACTATTTATTTATTTATTTATTTATGTTTTCCCCTACACCCCTCAAGGGCACCTTATAGCAGTGTTTCTCAACCTGGCTGGGGGATTCTGGGAGTTGAAGTCCACAGAACTTCAAGTCTCCAAGGTTGAGAAACACTGCCTTATAGGGCAGGGGTATCAAACTCAAGGCCCATGGGCGCTTAGATCTGGCCCATGGAATGAAATGAAAATAAGGAAAATAAGTACTAGGGGAGACATGATAGCAGTCTTCCAATATCTCAGGGGCTGCCACAAAAAAGAGGGAGTCAAACTATTCTCCAAGGCACCTGAGGGCAGGACAAGAAGCAATGGGTGGAAACTAATCAAGGAGAGAAGCAACTTAGAACTAAGGAGAAATTCCCTGACGGTTAGAACAATTAATCACAACTTGTCTCCAGAAGTTGTGAATGCTCCAACACTGGAAGTCTTTAATAAGATGTCGGATAACCATTTGCCTGAAATGGTGTAGGGTTTCCTGTCTAGGCAGAGGATTGGACTAGAAGACCTCCAAGGTCCCTTCCAACTCTGTTATTCTATTCTATTCTACTCTTATCCTTTGGACTTTTTCTCCAACCTTCATTTAGAACCTGCCTCCTGGTAATTAAAATCCACTTCAAGCTCTGAAATGAGAATGGAGAAGTATTCACCTTCCTCTGGGCTTCTTTCAGATATTCGTCATATCCCTTCAAGGTCAATTTTTATCAAGATACCCAACATATCCAGCACTTTCAGTTTCCCTTTGTAGAATTTAGTTTCTACACCGCTTATGGTTCTTATTGCACTTCTCAGACCCTTCTGTCTCTGAAGGCTTCTTGGAGTGTGTGTGTCAAGGTTCCAAAAAACACCCCCAATGAAATAAAACTCCCAAGTTTCCTCCAAGTTCCAATTTATTAGAGTTGTCATCTGGGAAAAATCTGAAAGCTTCCAGGTTTTCCCCACCCAAAAGAAAGTCCAAGCCCCTGCCCCAACACCCACAAGTCTAACACATGGTCCTAATCTTTGTTACCACAAAGACAGATTCCTCCCATCCACATCCGGCCATGTGCAGGGACAAAAGTGACCTTGACTTTCTGAGAAAGAATGTTGTTATGGCTACATATCACCCAACTCCAAATAATCCCACCTCCCATTTTTCCCACGGTAGAAAGTGTGGCAGGCCTGAAGTCCAAAAACATGGCTTGCAGGTCTGACAGGGTGATCCCCAGGAGTGGGAAGAGTTTTTGGGGTGGTGCATTCTTCAAAGCTGCTTTCTGTTCCAGGTTCTGCAGCAGTTGGAGGCATGTGGCATTGTGGAAACTGTCAACATCAGTGCAGCTGGCTTTCCAGTTAGGTAAAGAGGTTGCATTTCTTTCCTTATTTATGATTTTCCTGGCTTGTATATTTTTTCCTGCATTTTTCTCTCATTGCCCTGATAATATTTGGAAATGGTTTGTATACCTACAGTAATTATCATCTCATTCCCAATAAGTTGAGTTGTCAGTGGTGGGAGAGGATTCCCCCCCTTTTTTAAAAAAAATCCTACAAGCCAAACCCCACACAATAAATGTATGAAGATTCCAGCACCTTTGTCTCTTAAGGTATTTATTTGTTGTGTACAGTTGGGTAATTTATTTTACACTATAAGCCTTTTGCTTATATCCAAATTTAATGTGACTGTTTGACTAGCATGCTGACATAACATTCAGTAGGTTTCATCTGCTATTCCTGTTATCAGCTGATAGCCTCAAAGCAAGTTATTGGTTAATTACTGATAATTTTGCTAAGTATATACCATTTTGTGCTTCTGCAAATTTTTTGAATTCCTCCAAGCCTGCTGGTCCTATTTGCAACATCCTGAACTTTAGAAATAGAACTATTTAAAGCAACTTCTAGGTTGCCAGATCCTTTGATTTGGAATCACTCAATTGCCCCAAAATACATTCATTGTTAACATAGGTGGAGTGCAGTGATAACTATCCCTATACATCTCCCCTAGAGATGGTCCTTCATAAATGCCACCATTTCTCCACATTGTTTCTTTTAGGAGGGCCTGAAAGGTCCATCATGAATCAGAGCCAGAAGCAAAGGGGTAGCTGAAGGGGTTGGAGTAGAGTGGAGGAATGGCAGAGGGATGGAGAGAAAGAGTAAAAGAGAAAGTTATGCTTCCACAATTCATTTAATTAGTACATCGATTGGACATACATAGTTACAACAGACCTTCCCAAGGCGACTTAAAAAACCCCAGATTTGAAGTTTCAGCGTCCCTCCCTTGGGTCATGCAATCACATTTTGGGTGCTTGGCAATCAACCCACATATATATATCGCTATTTGAAGTGTCACATGATCATGTGACCATTATGTATGTATGTGTGTATGCATGCATGCATGCATGTATGTATGTATATATATGTGTGTGTGTGTAAGTAGTATGTATATGTATGCATGTGTATGTGTGTATATATATATATATATATATGTATGTGTGTGTATATATGTATGTGTATGTACGTGTGTATGTATGTATATATGTGTGTGTATGTGTCTATATTCACATATATACATAGATATATATATAACCATTACACACACACACACACACACACACACACACACACTTGCCAGAGACTGGTATTTACTTCTGGTTTCCTGTAAAAAAAAAAGCCCATTGCAGACAATGGATTTGCTTAATGACCATCAGAAAAAAGGTCATAAAATCAGGCATGGTCACCTGGTGACCTGTTTAATAACTGGCATGATTTAATAGCTTATTTCCAGGCTCAATTACAGTGATAGGTTGAGGGCTGTTTGTATAGAAGTATACAGAATTGAATTATGCATTGGATCATTTCTTTCCCCTACTGCTTTCCTGGCAGGATTTCCTTCGGAAGCTTTTTAGAACGTTATGGGCTGCTGAAGAAATTAAAGAAACGGAATCTGAAAGCAACATCCAGTCAAGGAAATGACTTTTCCCATGAGGCAGAGAATGGTAAGCTTAAGGTTGTATCTAAGTGGTAATAGCATGGACTATCGCTAAGGTTATTTTTTTTCATGGTTATTAAAGTTTTGTTTTATTATATAAAGTACAAAAAAGAGAAGAAAAAATAGGACATTGAAGGGAAAAGGCCGGGTGAGAGATACAAGGAGAAAGAGAAAAAAGAAAGAAAAAGGCCATTGACTTCCAACTCTTCTTAGCACAGCACAAGATAAATACACCCCAACCTCAACTTTTTGCTTTTACCCATGAATATACAACTGGCCATTCCTATAACACCAAATCTTTTCTAATCAACCAAACCAAAGTCAAAGTTTCATTTTTTTTCTTCTTCTTCACAACTATCTCCAAGATTGACTTTATCAGCTTGGGGCATGCAAGGTCTTCAAGCAAAGTTGGCTGGGGAATTCTGGGAGTTGAAGTCCGCCAGGCTTAAAGTGACCAAGGTTGGAGACCCCTGCTCTGGAAAACTTTATCCAAATATACACGAATTCCCAAATTATCACTTGAAGAATCACACAAATAACTCAGTGCTCCTTTCTGGTAGGGAAGTACATTTCATTTGTCACTATTTGTAAACAAAAAACCAAGCATCTAAACAGTCCTCCACTTACAACAGTTCATTTAGTGACGATTCAAAGTTACAAGGGCACTGAAAAAATGAGTTATGAGTTAAATTCCGTTGTGTTTATTTTGTACAATGACAATAAAGGCTATACTATACCATTACAATCTTTGCAGCATCTCAGGGATCACACAATCAAAATTCAGATGCTCGGCAAGTGGTTCGCATTTATGGCGGCTGCAGTGTCCCAAGGTCATGTGATCCCCTTTTGTGACCACCTGACCAACAAAGTCAATGGGGAATCCAGATTCACTTAACTACCGTCTTACTAGTTTAATAAGTGAAATGATTCACTTAACAATAAGGGTGTGAAAAGTCATAAAGTGGGGCAAGCTCACTTAACAACTGTTTCACTTAACAACCTAAATTTTGGGCTCAGTTGTGGTCGTAATTCGAGGAGTGCCTGTATACTAATCCAGGAATAATTATTGGTGTTTGGTTTAGTTTTTGATTTATTTTTTGTTGTTGTCAGCTAATCAAATGAATTGCCCACTTTCTTTCCAACTGCCCTTCTGCTTTTCCTAGTTCTTCTTGGATTCTTCTTCCACTCTTCCCAAAAACCTGCTTCTCTCTACGGCAGCCTCTCTCTCTCTCCAAGCAACCCACTTTACCCCTCTCTTCTTGCTTTAGCAGAACAAAGCTGGCTAGTAGAGGTAAGCTTAGATTAGGACTTCCCCATCATGGAGCCAAACTACATGGGTTGGTAAAGGTAAACGCTTCCCCTGTCTAGTCGTGTCCGATTCTGGGGGGAGCTGCTCATATACGTTTCTTAGCCAAGGGAGCTTCTGTGGTCATGTGACCAGTATGACTGTATGCCAAGGTGAATGCTGTTATCTTCCCACCAAAGTGGTACCTGTTGTGGCCCACCAGCAGCCAGTGGAGCTGGCAGCAGATTCAGACAGTGAGGAGGTTGGGGAGGAACATGGGCCAGTCCTGGAGTCTGGGGAAAGGTCTGATGAGGGCTCTGTGTCAGAGGCAGAGATGGGTCCTGGGCCATCTGACAATTATCAGAGTCGGAGATCAGTGGGGCAGACGAACAGCTGGAGCCTGTTCCCAGTGTGCGGATGCAGAATTGCCAAACGAAGGAAACAGCTAAAGAACAGGGGTCGACTTGGGAGCAAGGCCACAGGTGGATGGTGAATGGCCCCCTCCCAGAAGGAATAAAAGAGGAGCGAAAGGGGAGTGGAGTTTGCAGGAGACAATTCGTTCATTCCTGCATTCTTGCCAAGTATTGCGGCGTCTAAAAGATATGGGCCTGGCCACTCACCAAGCCCAATAAAGGTCAGTAATTGTGAACTATCTTGAAAGACGATGGGAGAGGAAAGATTTTGCTGGAGAGGAATTCACTGTCAATTAAATAAAAGGGGTTTATCGGGACGAGGACCCGGCTTCGTGCTGCTGGGGAAGCCTCGGTCAGAACAGTGCCTATTTACCTAATTGCATTTGCATGCTTTCAAACTGTTAGCAGCTGGGGCAAGTACACCATTTCACAGGACTGTTGTGTACAGTTACTCATCGACTTACTACTGTAATTGTGCCCGTAATCGCTCTTGTAAGTTAGGATGGTTGTTAAGCAGACCATCCCGTGACCACATTTATGATTTTTTTTGCATCCGTCATAAAGCGAATGGGTCAGGTCCCCCATCCTGTCCTGCCAATTCTGTTAGAAGGTGGGAGGAGGAGCGCTGGCATGGTTTTGCTTTGACTGTATAACTGCTTGGGAATTAGGGATGTGGGGAGGAAACTGTCTTTGGAGATGGAGCAGATTCCTTCTTGACTGGTCCCAGCTTGACGTGTAGGCCATCATGTCTTGAGGATGATCTGTTATTTGCCTAGCCCTTCAGTTTCCATAACAATCTTGTGGTATCACATTGGCTGTTGGTGGACTGATCAGGGGGTTTGGGGAAACGAAAGAATGCTGTGTGCTTCACGCAGGCTTCTTCAGATCCCGCCTTGCTTTCCTGCAATCACTTTTCTCGCTCAGTAAAAGTTCTTTTGATTCAACCGAACGGATTCAAGAGTCTTACTTTCCTGAGGAACTAGTTAAGGCAGGTCCTTACAGAACGCTGCGGTCGTAAAGCGAACACCACAGTCTCTAAGCGAAGCCATTGTTTGCTGTGGGGCATTCCTCCCCCCCCTTCCTTTTCTGGAAAAAACATTATGGTCACATAACCGCAGGATGCTGCAAACTACAGTAAATGCAGACCAGTTGCCCAATGGCCAAAATGTGGTTACATGAGAGCAGACTGGGAGAATGGCCACTAACTTCAAATCTGGGTCATAATTCCCTTCTTCCATTGTAACTTCAAGCAGCGGCTAAGCAATCAGTCATAAGTCGAAGACTACCTGTAGATTCAGTAAAGAAGGCAGACTGCATAAACGCTGCACCATTTCCATGCAAGAGGAAGGAAGATTGTGCATATTTAGATCTCACAGCACCACCTCCCTACGACCAATTAGATCCCACAGGTTAGGCCTCCTCCGAATACCATCAGCTAGCCAATGTCGACTGTCGACCCCTCGGGGGAGGGCCTTCTCTGTGGCTGCTCCGGCCCTTTGGAACAATCTCCCCGTGGAGATTCGGACCCTCACCACCCTTCTGGCTTTCTGCAAAGCCGTCAAGACCTGGCTATTCCGGCAGGCCTGGGGCTGATAAGTTCCCAGCCCCACTTGAATTGCTGTGACTGTTGTGTTGTTTTTAATCTGTTTTGTGTATCTTGTTTCTGTCTTGTTTGTTTTTTGTATTTCCCCCTTCCCCACTTGTTTGTTAGCTGCCCTGAGTCCCTCGGGAATAGGGCGGCATACAAGTATAATAAACATCCAACATCCAAACCTGCTTTGGCATTTCCAAGACATTTTTCGTTAGTCCCATTTTACTTAGTATTTGTTAAGTTCAAACCCATGTCGTTTGGCCCACAATGACTGCTAATATTTTAAAACCTTTTACAGTGTGTGTGTGTTTTTTTTTAAATTCTCTCACAGGCAAATCAGCGACTCCTCCTATAGAAGAAGAATGTGACTCTTTGCAGTCTAAGGTCCAAGATATCCTTCGGCAAGTGAAACCCATTAATTCATCTGCCAAACCTGGAGAAACAAAATCACCTCACCTACACTTGTTTTGTGGCAAGACCAAAGTATTTTTGACCAACTCCATGGTAAGGATCATCCAGTGAGTTTTGGAAAGGAAAACAAAATGTTGGCCGGGGAGTGGAATCAGGGTGAATTTTGCCAAGATAGGATTCCGTAATATCGAAGGTTTCTAGCCCTCATGGGGACACATGAAAAACAAGTCTGAGAGATGGAGGCAACGCACTTTAGATTCAGACCTTTCCATTCTACCTCCTCTCCACCTAATCTTGGATGTGGGGAAACGACAAAATCATTTTGATTGACATAATTATTTTGTAAACCAGAAAAGAGGAAATGAGCCTTAGTCCTGAGCAAGTAATCTTGACTCTGAGGGGGGGGAAAGTGTGTGTGTGTGTGTGTGTGTGTGTGTGTGTGTGTGTGTGTAGGCAGAGGTGGGCTGCACACACTTTAACAACCAGTTCGCCGAAAATGTGAGTGTGCGTACCTGTGCTTGGGCGCAGCACTAAAAACAAGGCTTTTACGATGGGGGAGGCTTCATGCACACCTGCTAGGTCAGCCCACGGTTAGTAAAACGGGTGAGACGCACAAATTAGCTGGGTTGCAGGCGGGGCGAGCAAGCCAGAAAGTCAGATATCTAGGACAGAGGTGGGTTCTACTGGTATGGTACGTGTCGGCCGAATAGGTAGTAATTCTGGCAGACACGTCACCGTACCGGTTCTATCCTCGGTGGCGCCATCTTGATTTTCTGTTCTGTACATGCGCAGAACAATCTTCATTGAAACAATGTTATTTTCCCCCCCTTTTTAATGTTGTGCGCATGCGCAGACCGTTTTTAGTGCAAACGCACGTGGAGTGTAAAATTTGCATGGGCACGCAAAATTTTTCGGCCGCCGAACTGGTAGTAATAACAGCAGGAACCCACCCCGATCTAGGACCAGTAGCGTCGAGGCGGGTGGGCGGGGCCAACCTGTGCTCCAAACTACCGATTCGAGCGAACCAGTCCACAGCCCACTACTGTGGGTAGGAATTTGTTTTGGCTACACCCAGGTCCAACAAGAATTTTTATTTTATTTTTTACGTTTTTCATAGTTGGAGCTTCTCGAATTCCAAAGGGCTTCTATCTTATCCGAGAAAGCGTTCTGCATCCAGGGCTGTTGGAGAAGGTTTCGGAGGAAGAAAATCGCCAGGCAGAGACGATCTGCAACCGTCATCCAGTCAGGTGAGAGGGTGGGGAGGCTCCTTTACTGAGAGATCTGGAAGAGTTTCTACATGTCCTTTGAGAGGAGAGACCTAGCTTAGAGTGAAGACTTCTGCTTTGCAGCTTCAATCACGGAGATTTCAATTTAAAAGGACCAAGTTATGGAAATGCCTCCTCCCTCCCTCTGGAAAGCCTTAAAAACACTGGAGGTTTTTAAGAAGAGATTGGAGAGCTATTTGCCTGAAATAGGTGTTGTGGCCCGCCACTGGCCAGCAGAGTCGGACAGTTAGGAGGTTGGGGAGGAACATCGGCCAGTCCTGGAGTCTGGGGAAGGCTCGGACGAGGGCTCTGTGTTGGAGGCACAGTGTTGGAGGTGGGGCCGAGGCTCTGTGTTGGAGGTGGGGCCGAGGCCGTCTGACAGTAATCAGGTGCCTAGGGAGCTAGACAGCAGTGAGGCAGAGGAACAGCTGGAGACTGTTCCCAGTGTGCGCATGTGCAGAGCTGCCAGAAGAAAAGAACAGCTAAGAAATCAGGGTCGACTTGGGAGTAAAGCCTCAGGTGGATGGTGAATGGCCCCGGACAGATGAAATAAAAGAGGAGCGAAAGGGGAGTGGGCTTTTGCAGAAAACCATTCATTGGTTTCAGGAGTGTGAAGATCTGTCCAGTGAATCTCAGAGACTCTGTGCCAAGCCTTTCCTTTCACAGCACTGCGTTTGGAAAATATTTACATGGCAGCTTTCCAAGCTAGATAAGGCCTGTGGCCATAAATTCACCTTTGAAAGACTGTTTACCAGACCTTTGCTGAAGGTGAATGAGAGGAATTCACATTCGTTTAATAAAAAGGGGTTGTATCCAGACCAGGAATCTGCTTCATACTTTTTGGGGAAGCCTCGGTCAGAACATAGGGTTTCCTGCTTGAGCAGAGAGTTGGACTAGAAGACCTCCAAGATCCTTTCCAACTCTCTTATTCTGTTACTTTCCCAACTTCCAAGAAAGTCAGAAGCGCCATTTCTCCGAGTATAAGAGAGTTGCATTTGTGTCCTATTAACACAGTGTTTTTCAACCCCGGCAACTGGCACATTGTGTGCACTTCAATAACTCCCAGTCAGCATAACTGACTGGGGTATTCTGGGAGTTGAAGTTCACGAATCTTAAAAGTTGCCAAGGTTGAGAAACACTGCTCTAGCATATTCCCTTAATGCATTTTCTCTCTCTCTCTTCTTTTGGTAGCTGTTCGCCAGTGGCTAGCTAGGAAACATTTCCAGAGGTTACGTAAAGCTGTTAGGATTATAAAACAGACCTGGAAAAAATGGAAGGTAAGAGAAATCAAGTTTAACAAGGTTTAAAAAAAATCATCCAGAAATTTTCTTTTTTTTTTTTGAAAACTGGAAACAAAACTAAATGCATGCTGCAGTTCTGGACAAAGGGTTTTTTTAAAAAAAAATGTTTTTCAAGAGTTTCTAGTCCTTATGCCTACAAATGCATTGAAACATGTTGGTGAAGAGTCTCGACAGGTTGGGTAGAAGCATGGACAGAATTGGTGGCTTTTTCCTCAAAGTGATGAAAACCGCATCGTAAAGAATTGCTTTCAGATACAACGCAGGAATAATCACTCTGTAAGCACTAGATAGATCCCACCTCACCCCCTTCACATCCTGCTCCCTCCCTCTCCATCTTTTAACTGCAATTTTATTTGTATCAGAAATACCCGTTTTTTACGGTTTTATTACTTTTAATGTTGTAAGTCACCCACTTTGAAGCAAGATGAGCGGCAAATAAATCTAATTGGTAAAATAATAAACGTGTGTGCAATCTCACAACACACAAAAGGGGTGGAGTTTATGTAATGATGGGTTGACATGGCTTTCATCATTTGTTGTCCCTCCCCCTCACACACACACTACTGACACATATGTAACTAAGTAACAAAGTGTGTATTGTCAAGGCTGTGGTTTTCCCAGTTGCAATGGGTGGCTGTGAAGGTTGGACCATAAGGATGGCTGAGAGCCAAAGAATGGAGGCCTTTGAACTCTGGTGCTGGAGAAGATTCCTGAGAGTCTCTTGGACTGCAAGGCCATCCAACTGGTCAGTCCTAGAGGAGATCCACCCTGACTGCTCTTTAGAAGGCCGGATCCTGAAGACTTTGGCCACCTACTGAGAAGGAAGGACTCCCTGGAGAAGAGCCTGGGAAAGAGGGAGGGCAAAAGAAGAAGAAGGGGACGACAGAGAAGGAGGTGGCTGGATGGAGTCACCGAAGCAATTGGTGTGAGCTTAAATGGACTCCAGAGGATGATAGAAGACAGGAAGGCCTGGAGGAACGTGGTCCGTGGGGTCATAAGGGTCGGACACGACTTTGCAACTAACAACAAAAGATTTGTGGGAATTTAAAGAAAGCCCCTGTGTTCCCCTCCCCTCATAAGTCAAAATTTAAGTGACAAAAACGGGGGATAGCTGCAGATTTTTTTCCCCATATAGATAGTCCTCAACTTACAGCCATAATAAGGATTGGAAAATTCATTGTTGTGATGCGTTCTCTAAAGTGAGGCATCATATGACCGCACCCAATTTTACCATCCTTTTTTTTCCACGGTGATGAAGTTAGATCATGATTTGCGACTTCTTGCTGGCTTCCACATTGCTTGTCAGATTCCGGCTGGGAGGATTGTAAATGGCAACAAAATGAGCCTTGGATACCTCAACCATCTAAGTTGCAACCATTCCTGCCGATTGCTAAGCACCCAAATCAAGTCCTGGTGACCACAAGGAACGCTGCAACGGTCATAACTGGGAGAACCAATTGTAAATCATTTTTTTAGCAGTGTTGCAACTTCAAACAGTTGCTAAATGAGTTGAGGACTATCACATTTTTTAATGATTGCAGGGTTGAGATTATATAGCATTTAGACTTATATACCGCTTCACAGTGGTTCTCTAAGCGGTTTACAGAGTCAGCCTGTGACCCTCAACAATTTGGGTCCTCATTTTACCGACCTTGGAACAACGGGAGGCTGAGTCAACCTTGAGCCTGGTGAGGATTGAACTGTAAAACTGCAGGCAATCGGCAGTCAGCAGAAGAAGCCGGCAGTACTGCATTCTAACCACTGCGCCACCTACAGTTGTACTGCTTCCAGATTATTTAATCCAGAAGAGAAATAAATCTTTCCTTTTCTCAATGATTACATGGTGGGTAAATTGGAGTATTTTTTATTCCTCTTCCGTAGACCAAGATGGCAGTGATAGCTGCAGAAGAACTGGATGGCATAGAGGAACATCCCCTTCCCTCTGTCCTTGGGGCAGCTGCTCCCTTAGGCCAGGCTGCTAAAAAACTGGACAGCTTCTGCCCTCTGAATCCCATCATCCACGTCTGGCCTCTCAGCCTTGTTCTGTCAAGCACCCCGACAACGCTGGAGGGGCTCCAGAGAGGACTTGCTCTCCTAACTTGCCTCCAAGTCTTACAGAAGATGAACTGGACCAAAACAGAGACCAGGTTCCCTCTACAAGGTGTCAACTCCGTCCGAGCTGCCCCACAGGTAAGGTCTACTGTTACACACGCTTCCATGTTTTACCTTTGCTCACTCACACACTCACATCCCTGGAAAACAGCCACGCTTACTTCATTTTCAACCAAACACCGAAGCGCAACCATATACTGTATTTTTCGGAATATAAGACATACCTCCCCCCCCCCCAAAAAAAAGAGGGTGGAAATTTGGGTGCGTCTTATATACTGAATGTAGCCACCCCCACCCCCACCAGAGGCCAAAAATGCGATGCATGGAGCCAGCGATGGTCTGTGACAATCCCTGCAACCTGGAACAGCTGATTGGGGGTATACCGGCAATCGATCCACCCGCCAATCAGCTATGCTGAAAGGCTGCAATAAGTGCTGAAGCTGACCTGGCTGGTCAGAGTTTGCAGCAGCCATCATGTTCAGAAAGCACAGTAACTGATTCAGCAGGATTCAAAATAATCAATACATTACCAAAAGCAGGTTTTCCAAAGTAGCCGTAAAATACAAACAAAACATAAGCAGTTTCACTTTCAGTTCTCGGCTAAGCCAGGCTCCTTCCGGCCTCCTCCTTGCTCACCCAGCAAATTTCAGAGTCCCAATAGCCCTCATTGGCTGACTTAATTGTTCTGCCTATTCATTGGCTGACCTTGTTACCATGTGTCAGCTGAATACCATGGATGCTGGTAGGCAGAGGCAGAATTTTTCTTCTTATTATTTTCCTCCCCAAAAACTAAGCTGCGTCTTATACTCTGGAGCGTCTTTTACTCCGAGAAAATAGGGTATATTTTTTTGAATACATGGAGACCCAGTGAATTAAAAATAATTCCTACCATTTGTTAGCCATTCCTAGCATAGTACAGGCTAGTCCTCAACTTATGATCATAATTGGCCCCAAAATTTATGTTGTTAAGTGAAAATTTTGTTAAGTGGGTTTTACGACTTCTTGCCACAGCTTTTAAGTGAATCACTGCATTTGTTAAATTAGTAACACGGTTGTTAAGCTGAAGTGAATCTTTGCTTGTCAGAAAGTCGCAAAAGGGGATCACATGACCCCAGGATACTGCAACCGTTGTAAGTATGAATTAGTTGTCAAGCATTCGAAGGCAAATCACATAACCACGGTGATGCTGCAGTGGTCATTAAGTGTGAAAAATGGTCATAAGTCATTTTTTTTCTTTGATGGTATAACTGAATGGTCCCTAAATGAACTGTTGTAAGTTGAGGACTATCTGTACAGGTAGTCCTTGATTTATGACAATTGGGGCCAGAATTTCCATCTCGAAGCAAAACCGTTCTTGAGTGTCCCCTGATTTTATGGCCTTTTTTGCCATGGTTATTAAGGGAATCACTGCCCTTAAGTGAATCATGCAGTTGTTAAGCAAATTCAGCTTCCCCCATTGACTTTGGTTTTTGGAAGCTGGCTGGGAGGGTTGCAGAATGAGATGCTGCAACCATCATAAATACACGGTAGTTGCCAAGAGCCCAAATTTTGGTCATGTGACCATGAGGATGCTGAGACAGTTGTAAATCACCTTTTTCAATGCTATTGTGACAAACAGTCGCTAAGCGGATGGTTGTTAAGTCGAGGACTAACTCCAGCTGTTTTATCTTACGGGATATGTAGTCCATAGTAATACATATGGTGGCAACTGAACTAATTAACTGACCCCAACCTCCCCCCTGTGCTTTCCCGTCCCCCTCGGCCCATCTTTTTAAATTTCATATTATTGTACTTCCATTCTTTATTGTTTTATTCCTTTGCTACTGATATGTTGTAAAGGGATGCGGTGGCTCAGTGGCTAAGACGCTGAGCTTGTCGATCACAAAGGTCGGCGGTTCAAATCCCTAGCACTGCATAATGGAGTGAGCTCCTATTGCTTGTCCCGGCTTCTGCCAACCTAGCACTTCGAAAGCACGTAAAAATGCAAGTAGAAAAATAGGAACCACCTTTGGTGGGAAGGTAACAGTGTTCTGCGTGCCTTGGGTGTTTGGTCATGCTGGCCACATGACCTCGGAGATGTCTTCGGACAGCGCAGGCTCTTCGGCTTTGAAACGGAGAGGAACACCGCCCGCTAGAGTCAAGAACACACATATGTGCGAGGGGAACCTTTACCTCAACTGTTACGTTTACGTTTGTTTTTTTCATTTTATGGTTGTGAGCCACCCAGAGTAGACCCACGTCAAGATGGGTGGCAAATAAAATTAGCCAATAAATATCTCAATATAAAAAAAATATATATTGCACACTTGCTGTATCACACACTTGTTGTATCACATACTTGCTTTAGATATGTACGTTAACTGTGCCCCAATTTGTCTTCCCTGTAAATAACCATCTAGCGCGCTTCCCATTTTGCAATTGTCGCATCTTTTTAATTGGTATCATGCCTTGGTCATCCAGCATCTTTTTTTTATCCTCAGGGCTCCATCAAGTTCCACTGCAGAAGGTCTCCGCTGCTTTATGCCAACACCAGGCCCTACAGCTACAGCTGCATGGTGACCGGGTTCAACCAGATTCTTCTTGATAAATGTGCAATACCTTGAGTCTGAAATGGTCCTTCCGGGCCCTTGATCTGTCCTGTATTTATTGCTCTTCTTTCGAGGAAGCTTCCTGGAGAACCAGAGAACTTAAAGCACCTCTTCCATGTACAGAGATGGTCTAAAACAGGGTTTCTCAACCGTGGCCCCTTTAAGATGGGTGGACTTCAACTTCCAGAATTCTGGGAGTTGAAGTCCACCCAACTTAAAGGGGCCACAGTTGAAAAGCACTAATCCAGATGCAGAAGTAGAGTCCTGGCCCACTCATTCAATCCATCAATTTATTAAATTGTATTCCCCTCCCGCCCATTTGGGATGGTCCATCCATAACATAAAACAGAGCTACCTCCAATACCTTATTTGGCCTGATAGCATCCGGTAACCTAGTGAAAGGATCCCAGCTCCTTCATTGTCTGATCCTTTATTTTCAGAATCGGGAAGCAAATCTTAACAAGTCTTGTGCAGGCCTTGAAAACAACGATTGGGAAGTGCTCAAAGCCCAACACTTCAATAAAACAGCCTGCCTTTTCCCAGGTTTCCACCCAAGGCTTTAAATAATGGCACTTTAAGGAATCCAGTGGCTTTAAGTAGAACCTTAAAGCAACAGCAGTTTTATTTTATGTTTCTGACAGACGCCTCCCTCAAAATGGACTTTTTTAAACAAATTGCAGAGTTTTTGGATCAGTACGGGCACAAAATTGTTCTTCCAAGTCATTTTTGAAGCATGTTAACAGCTCTAAATCTTATTAAAGCCAGGAGCTGGTAGAATTTCAATCCTGCTAGTTTTGAAGGATGCTATTTTTCTAAATGTGTCTATATGGCAATTTTTATTTAAAAAGGGTGCTATACTGTAGATTGCTATACCAAAAGTCTGTTCCCTTTGGATAGAAATCTTCAGGTTTTTTTAAATGGCCACATAAATATATTCATTTACCACCAAAGACACCATTTTAATGTACTGAGAACTTTATATATTTGTTTAAATTTCTACTGCACTTGTCAGTGTTCCGCATGTAATGAGGAAAAAGCCTGATTCTTGGGCATTTTTTAAAAAAAATATCGGAAGAGTTATTTTAAAACAGCTGTTTTGTTCAAAATATTTCTTAAAAATATCAGGAAAAAAAATAAATTATTAAAAGGCAGAGGTCAAAATAATAGTCTCTGATCACTCTCCCTAACTTCTGGGTTGCATTATATTCTGTGTAAATTAAGATGTAATAAACTTGAGATGATTCTAAATGTGGTTGGCTTTCAAAAAATTTTAGAATCTCTTCTGTAGATGTGTCCCGTTTTGTGGGAGTGGCTTGCTGGCCATGTGACTGGGTGGGCATGGCCTGCCAGCCATGGGACTGGGTGGGCATGGCCTGCCAGCCATGGGACTGGGTGGGCATGGCCAACTTGTAAAATGTGGTGAAACTCACTTAACAAGGCTCTTGCTTAGTAACCAAAATGTTGGCTCAGAAACTCTGGCATTTGAAGCACACAAGTCTTAAAGCTGTCAAGTTACAAGACCCTCGCACCCCTAACCCTTTAGAAGAAAAAACCCAGGGGTGTTCAAACTTGACAGCTGTAAGACTTGTGGACTTCATCTCCCAGAATTCCTCCTCCAGTCCTGTTGGCTCAGGAACTCTGGCATTGAAGTGTGCAAGTCTTAAAGCTGTCAAGTTACAAGACCTTTGCACCCCTAACCCTTTAGGAAAAAACCCCCCAGTGATGTTCAAACTTGACAGCTTTAAGACTTTTAGCTTTAGATAGGACTCTTAGAGGTGGACGGGGCGATTGGAGAGCCAGCCAATCAGTGAACGGCAGGCGGGGCAAGTGGTGCAGACAGGCGGGGGGAGGGAGCTGGAACCGGTTCTAAACGGCACGGTAGATTTGTGGAACCTCTTCTATAGAAGAGATTAGAACTGGCAGGAACCCATCCCTGTTGGCTTTGATAGTCTTACTGCATAGGTTTTATACTTCAGAAGTAAAATCTTAACTTTCCTTCCATTCCCACATAAGATAAAATCAGACAAGTGTGCAAAAAGTAGGTTAGACAGACTTCATTAAAGAATTTATTTAAAAGATAAAAGCATCTTTCTCCCTTTCAAAACCAGCCGTCTTCTAGAGCCGTGATGGCGGACCAATGGCGCGCGTGGCACAGGTGGTATGTGGCGCCATCTCTGCGGGCAGGTGAGCTGTCACCCAGATCAGCACCACTGCGCATGTGCGCGTGCCACCCACCGACCAGCTGGTTTTTGGGTCTGTTGGGAGATGCGCCAGCAGGGGTGGGTGGGTCGTGCATGCATGCGTGGGGTGGGAGGGGGGTCACACATGCATGCACAGGAGGTGGGGGGAAGGTGGCGCCTTCCCCTGAACCCCATTTTTGGTCCCAGGTGGCTTCAGGGAGGCCCGCTAGCACCAAAACGGGTGCCCACATGAATGGCGTGCCGAGGGAGTGCGGGGGGGGGGGGGTTGCACGCACATGCACAGGGGCGTTGCATTTTGGGTGTCAGCGCACATTCGGCACCCAAGGAAAAAAAGGTTCGCTATCACTGTTCTAGAGGCATTGGCAAAGATTTGGCGGTTCCTCCCAAAAAAATCAGCTTGTGAAAGTGGCCCACCACACCTACCCCCATGCCTGGATCAACTGTTCTAGCTCGTTCTGTCCAAGGGATTCCAACACACGATCAGCAGCCAATAAGACAAAGCATTTCCAAATTTGCCGGCAACTTTCCAAGGCTGGTAGAAGCCTCCACTTGGCTCCTAGACCTTCACTCTGGGATTTCCTTCTCCTTCACCCCCGGCTCGACAGTCCTCAGGCAACAATCTGCAAACTCCACAAAGACGGGTTCCTGCATGTATTTCCTCATGAGGCCGCTCTTGTCTATGGACTGGTCAATGGTAAGCAGCAGTGTTCGGAGGTGAGGATTCGAAAGGATGCCTCGGAGCTCTTCAGATTCCTCTGTTTTTAGAAAAATGAGGGGAAAGGAAGAAGGATGAGCTGAGAATTTCAGATATGGGAAAGTTAGAATAGAATAAGAATAGACAAATGGTTATCCAACATCTTAAAAGCTTCCAGTGTTGGAGCATTCACAACTTCTGGAGGCAACTTCTGTTCCACTGGTTAATTATTCTAACTGTAAAGAAATTTCTCCTCAGTTCTAAGTTGCTTCTCTCCTTGATTAGTTTCCACCCATTGCTTCTTGTTCTACCCTCAGGTGCCTTGGAGAATAGCTTGACTCCCTCTTCTTTGAGGCAGCCCCTGGGATATTGGAAAACTGCTATCATGTCTCCCCTGGTCTTTTTCTTCATCAGACTAGACAGTTCTTGGAATCTAAGATTCCTGAGGATCGGGAGCAAGTCAAATGCAGGTAATCCTCGACTTATGACCAAAATTGAGCCCCCAAATTCCCATTGCTAAGTGAGACAAGTATTAAGTGAATTTTGCTTGGCAACTGGCTTATATTTAGGACATATCCCGAGATCACGCAATCAACTTTTGCGACTTTCCGTTAAGGAAAGCCAACGGAGAAGCCAGAGTCACTGAACAACTACACCACTAAACAACAGCAGTGATTTCACTTAACAACTCTGGCCAGAGAGTCGTAGAATGGGGCGAAACTCCCTTCACAACCAGCCATTTGTACCAATTGTTCCAAATTTCATAATATTCCGACTCTTCTTTATCTTTTAATTTCAGTGTTAATTTGTCCATCTCTGCACAATCCCAAAAATTTTTTATCACTAATTCGTCCGAGGGGATATTATTTTGTTTCCAGCATTGGGCAAATGCTATTCTAGCTGTAGTTAGCAGATGTGTTAATATGTACTTAATTTTCTTTGTATATTTCCCTTTGATTATTCCCAGTAGAAAGATTTCGGGTTTGTATTTTATCTGTTCTCCTGTAATTTCTTGCACCCATTTCCAAATTTTTGTCCAATATTTTTGAGCTTATTTTTTTAATTAGCTCCCTTTGTGGCAAGGAAATCACCAGGATTTCATTAGAAACCTCATTCAAATAAATGTTTGCAGGGGATTAAAATAGGAAAGTTGTCAGACCTGGAAGTCATATTTCACTTTTGGGACTTCAGGCCTGCCACATTTTCTACTATAGACTGCGGGTGAGATATAGTCAAAATAACATTCCTTTCTCAGAGAGTCAAGGTCATCCTGCCCTGCACCTGGAGGGGTATGACTGGGAGGCATCTCCAGTTGGGATGGTGCCTGATTGGGCCATGTGATGGACATGTGAGTGCTGGGCAGGGCCTTGGACTTTAAACTGGGTGGGGGAAACCCGGAAGCTTTCAGATTCGGGTTTTCCCAGTTGTGCCAACATGACATCTCTCATAAAATGGGACTGTCAGTTGGTCTTACCTGAACTGCATGTCTCGAAGGATGGCGTGGGAGCAGTCGCAGCTGGGTATTGTCACAGCCCATCTGCCCGGAGACTGAGGTAAATCTTGAGACCACACCTCTACCTCTCCTCTGACTCCCCAGATTAACCGATGATCCAGTCAAGGCGTCTCTAGAAGGAAGGGAACAGGGTAACACCCCCCCCCCACTCCCCTCCTGGTCCCTGACTGATCGGTAACACTCAGGCCCACACTCCGCGGGGCACACTACAGGCGGGAAGTGACTGCTCCCACACCATCCTTCGAGACATGCAGTTCAGGTAAGACCAACTGACAGTCTCCGAAGTGGGGCGTGGGAGGAGTCACAGCTGGGACCTACCAAAGCTAGATGTCCCTGGGAGGGTCCATAGGGCCTGAGTCCCCCCAAGTATTCAGCACTCTCTGGAGAACTCTCCTCCCAAAGGACACCTCCGCGGAGGCGAAGGCGTTCAGCCTATAGTGTCTGATGAACGGAGAGGGCCTCCCTGCTCCGCCACCAGGCCGCTGCTCCTAGGCCTCTTAGTAGCGCTACCGCTACTATGCCAGGCCGATTGCTGAGCACATGAGAGGAGGATCATCCGACGAATTGCTTGAAGGTAATGCGGAAGAACAATTTCGAAAGGTAAAAAATTAAGGTAAAAGGAAAAAAGGGGAAAAAAGGAAAAAATCCATGCCAAGGAGACCCAGGTATTTAGCTCTTTCTGGGCCGAAGACTGAGGTTAATCTGGAGAGTCAGGAGAGGTAGCGATGTGGCCTCAAGATTTACCTGCGGATCACGCCTAGGCAGGCAGGAAAGGGCGCAAAAACCGAGGTAGGAGAGGCGAAATATAAAAAGGCTGCAAGAAAATTCCTGTGGATCTAGCAAAAGGGAAAAAATACTACACACACAAAAAATCCTAACTAAATACTATTCACTGGAGAATCACTGAATAGCTCCTGTTAGGCCAAAGACTGAGGTTAATCTGGGGAGTCACCAGGAGGAACAGAGGAAGTGTCCTCAGATTTACCTCAGTCTCCAGGCAATTGGGCCGTAACAATACCCATTCAGTGACTCCTCCCACACCCCACCTTGGAGACTTACCTCAGTCTCCGGGCAGATGGGCCGTGACAATACCCAGCTGTGACTCCTCCCACGCCCCACTTCGGAGATTTTGAGGAACTTCAAGCCTCGCGGTCTTCTTTCGTTGGGGGTGCTACTTGGAACCCTGAGAAAAGTTTTCTTAACTGTAGGAGACTCATTTTATTTTATGGCAAAAACTTACTCAATAGCTGAAGTTTCTGGAGAGGCACCCTATCGTCTTCGTCATCTTCCGTCAAAATGTCATCCACAGACCAAGGACCGCCTAGAAAGCCGAAAAGAGACAATTCCATTACTAAATAAGTCCAGAATAAATAGCATCTACACAGATTTTACCATTCTGCTACAGGGGTTCCCTCACTCCCAATCTGTGGAGCGGTTGGGGGCTGCTGGTGTAGAGCCTCCAGCTTAAGCAGGGAGTTGGACTAGAAGACCTCCAAGGTCCCTTCCCACCCTATTATTCTAGGAGGGTGAAGGTTTTCTGAGCTTTTGGCTCATCCTACACCTGAGCTACAGATATTTGCCATCATTGCTAATGTTCTATGTGCTTTAAAAAGCTACATTCTGCCACTCCCGTTGCACTCTCTCTCCAAATCAGCATTTCCTAACCTTGGCAACTTCAAGACGGAGGGACTTCAACTCCCAGAATTCCCCAGCCGGCCATCTTAAAAGTTGGAAGTTCACCCATCTTAAAAGTTGCTCCAAATAAAGTGGTTTTCTCCCCGCTTCTCATACAGTGTGGAGCAGCTGCCAAAAAAGCCAACACAGTTCTAGGCTGCATAAAGAGGGATAGACTCAAAATCACGTGACGTGTTAATACCACTTTATAAGGCCTTGGTAAGGCCACACTTGGAATATAAGGCCTTGGTAAGGCCACACTTAAGGCAGCGGTGGTGAGACCCCTCCTGAAGAAACCGTCTTTGGATCCAGCTGTCCTTAATAACTACCGTCCAGTCTCCAACCTCCCCTTTGTGGGGAAGGTTGTTGAGAAGGTGGTGGCCTTCCAGCTTCAGCGTACCTTGGAGGAAGCCAACTATCTAGACCCCTTCCAGTCCGGCTTCAGGCCCGGTTACAGCACAGAAACCGCTTTGGTCGCATTGACCGATGATCTCTGGAGAGCTAGGGATGGAGGCCGCGCTTCCATCCTGGTTCTCCTTGACCTCTCAGCGGCTTTCGATACCATCGACCATGGTATCCTTCTGCGACGACTGCGGGAGGTGGGGGTGGGCGGCACTGTTTTGCAGTGGTTCTCCTCCTACCTCTCGGACAGGTCGCAGTCGGTGTTGGTGGGGGGGCAGAGATCGTCCCCGAGGCCCCTAACTTATGGGGTGCTGCAGGGTTCGGTCTTATCCCCCCTACTATTTAACATATACATGAAACCGCTGGGTGAGATCATTCGGAGGCACGGGATAAAATACCATCAATACGCGGACGATACACAGCTGTATCTGTCCGCCCCGTGCCAACTCAATGAAGCAGTGGACGTGATGAACCGGGGTCTTGAGGCCGTCAAAGACTGAATGAGAGCAAACAAGCTGATACTCAACCCAGACAAGACCGAGTGGCTGTTGTGTTTTCCTCCCAAAAATTTGGCCAACGTACCATCACTCAGGCTGGGGGGACAAAATTTATACCCCTCAGACAGGGTCCGCAACTTGGGAGTCCTCCTGGACCCACAGCTGAGTTTCGACCACCATCTTTCAGCTGTGACCAGGGGGGCATTTGCCCAGGTTCGCCTGGTGCGCCAGTTGCGGCCCTACCTGAATCGGGAGGCCCTCACAACAGTCACTCGAGCCCTTGTGATCTCTAGGCTGGAATACTGCAACGTGCTCTACATGGGGCTGCCCTTGAAGAGCACCCGGAGACTTCAGCTAGTCCAGAAAGCGGCCGCGCGAGTGATCGTGGGCGCACCACGGTTCGCCCACATAACACCGATCCTCCGTGAGCTGCGCTGGCTACCTGTCGATCTCCGGGTGCACTTCAAGGTCCTACTCACCACCTATAAAGCGCTCCATGGTAGTGGATCTGGCTATCTGAGAGACCGCCTTCTGCCAATTATCTCCCTGCGTCCCATCAGATCGCATAGAGCTGGCCTCCTCCGTATTCCATCCGCCAGTCAGTGCCGACTGGCGACTACTCGGAGGAGAGCCTTCTCTGTTGCGGCTCCGACGCTATGGAACAATCTCCCCGTGGAGATCCGCACCCTCACCACCGTCCAGGCCTTCCGCACAGCCCTCAAGATCTGGCTAGCCCGTCAGGCCTGGAGATAAGTCTTTACTTTAGCCCCTCCCGAATGTTGAGTGAATGTTGTGTTTTAGTGTTTAATTTATTTTGCTCACATTTCTTTTTGTATTTGTCCTACACTCCCCTTCCCCTTTTATTGTAAGCCGCCCTGAGTCCCCTCAGGGAAAAGGGCGGCCTATAAATGCATAATAAAATGCTAAAAAAAAAATAAAAAAAATATGGCATTCAGTTTTGGTCACCACGATGTAGAAAAGATGCAGAGACTCTAGAAAGAGTGCAGAGAAGAGCAACAAAAAGGATTAGGGGACTGGAGACTAAAATATAGGAAGAACGGTTGCAGGAATTGGGTATGTCTAGTTTAATGAGCCGAGGTGGCGCAGTGGTTAGGGTGCAGTACTGCAGGCCACTTCAGCTGACTGTTATCTGCAGTTCAGCGGTTCTAATCTCACCAGCTCAAGGTTGACTCAGCCTTCCATCCTTCCGAGGTGGGTGAAATAAGGACCCAGACTGTGGGGGCGATATGCTGACTCTGTAAACCGCTTAGAGAGGGCTGAAAGCCCTATGAAGCAGTATATAAGTCTAACTGCTATTGCTACTGCTAATAGAAAGAAGGGCTAGGGGAGACATGATAGCAGTGTTCTAATATCTCAGGGGTTGCCACAAAGAGGGAATCAAACTATTCTCCAAGGCAGCTGAGGGCAGAACAAGAAGCAATGGGTAGAAACTAATCAAGGAGAGAAGCAACTTAGAACTAAGGAGGAATTTCCTGACAGTGAGAATAATTAACCAGTGGAACAACTTGCCTCCAGAAGTTGTGAATGCTCCAATACTGGAAGTCTTTAAGAAGATGTTGGATAACCACTTGTCTGAAGTGGTGTAGGGTTTCCTGCCTAGGCAGGGGGTTGGACTAGAAGACCTCCAAGGTCCCTTCCAACTCTGTTATTCTATATTCATAACTGGTTTACAGAAAGAAAACCCACTTTCCTTCCAACTCACAACTAAAATAATACGTACCTTCAGCTCTCCGCGATTTCTCTCTCTGAATGGGGCAGGAAGGATCTGAATCTGCAGGCCGCTTGGCTGGATCTCCTCTGGGCACGCACTCTTCTATTAAAATTCCAAAGACAACTTTTTTAACCTCATTGTGCTTGGTTACAAATCACACACCCCTGCTTTCCATCTCTGAAGGCAGTAATTGCAAAGCTTAAAGACTTTACTCCAGATCTCCATTTGATGGCTGGTAGTCCTCGACTTATGACCAGAATTGAACCCAGAATTGCAGTCATTAAGTGGGTCACCAGGTGACCGTACACAATCGGATGAACTTGTTTTTGCAGCTGTTGTTAAATGAGACGTGGACGAATGAACACAGGGACCAATAAACAAACCAATTTTATCCAATGAGTGTCGTATTTTGCCGCAAAACAGAATGTCGGAAACCAGCAAAGGCCACCAAAAATCACGGACATGTGACCAGATCCTGCAAAAGGCCATAAACATAGCAATAGCAGTAGACTTATATACCGCTTCATAGGGCTTTCAGCCCTCTCTAAGCGGTTTACAGAGAGTCAGCATATTGCCCCCAACAATCTGGGTCCTCATTTTACCCACCTCGGAAGGATGGAAGGCTGAGTCAACCCTGAGCCGGTGGGATTTGAACCGCTGAACTGCTGATCTAGCAGTAGCCTGCAGTGCTGCATTTAACCACTGCGCCACCTTGGCTGTGGCGCAACATGAGCCAGTAGCCAAAGGCTCAGTGCAATCACTTCATCATGTTGTGTGCACACGTGTGTATGCGCATAAAGCTGTCAGAACCCCAGAAGTGGGTCATAAGGACTTTTTTGGGGGGGGGGGGTTCCTGTTATAATTTGAATATAATTATAAATGTTATATAATTTGTTATAATTTGAAAATGGTGGCTCAGTGGCTACGACGCTGAGCTTGTCGATCAGAAAGGTCGGCGGTTCGAATCCCCAGCGCCGCTTAACGGAGTGAGCTCCCGTGACTTGTCCCAGCTTCTGCCAACCGAGCAGTTCGAAAGCACGTAAAAAATGCAAGGAGAAAAATAGGAACCACCTTTGGTGGGAAGGGAACAGCATTCTGTGCACCTTCGGCATTTAGTCATGCCGGCCACATGGCCACAGAGACGTCTTTGGCAGCACTGGCTCTTCGGCTTTGAAATGGAGATGAGCACTGCCCCCTAGAGTCGGGAATGACTAGCGCACAAGTGCGAGGGGAACCTTTACCTTTAATTTGAAATGGTTTTTAATTTGAAATGGTTTCTTAGCAACCGTTCAAAGTTACAATGGATTGGACCAGAGGAGAAAATGGAAAACAAAACCAATGCTTCCCGGATTTATTATAGGACTTCAGATCCCGTACACCCCATCCAATATAGATTTTGGGAAGGCTGAGACACAGAATTACAATTTGAATTAATTGAATAGGGATGCAAATGAAAAGGACAATTTACCTTTGTGCTTCTTGTAACAAGGCAAGGAACAACTGCAACAAAAAGAGAATTATCCATCAGGGCAGGAGTTTTAAGAGCAAAAGAGACAGAAAAGAAAAATGTGGATTGATCTAAAAATTTCTCTATTTCAACCCATCTGGAGATCGGAAGGGAAGAATGCTCTCTGCACATGGGCAGAGGTCTCCTTGTTGCTCCTTCAGATGATGCAAGGCTGAATGCCCACAGAGAAAACAAATTCCAACCAGTTAAGGGGAGAAAGTAATTTGATTCCAGAGATTGAGTTCCACACAAACACTTACTTAATTTACCCATTTTTTCAAGATTCATATTATACACCAAATATTCCATTATTAGGCCAAACAGCTGCACAACACAGGATTATTTTTTTTTTTAAAAAAGAGAGAGCAACTAAACAAAACTCTATAACCAAGACTGCCACATTCTGGGAATGCCTTTGCTAAATCAGAGCTTCTGACACTTAGGAACTTTCAAAACTTGTGGACTTCAACTCCCAGAATTCCCCAGCCAATAAACAAGTCAACTTTATCCAATGAGTGTTTTTTTTGCCAGAAAACAGAACGTGCACAGCTGGCTGGGGAATTCTGGGAGCTGAAGTACACGCTTCTTAAAAGTTCCTAAGTGTGAGAAATATTACACTACACCTCTCCCCAACCTTTGTGGGAAGGCAGTTTGCACATTCCAACCTGAACCAACCTACAGATCCTCCTCAAAAACCCCAATGGACCATTCCTGAAACGGTGAAACAAATCTAGATTTCTAAGCCTAATTTAAAAATTAGATTTCTGCTCCTAAGTTATCTTCCATTGCATTATAGCCCAGGCTAAGGGGAGAGGCGGGGAAGAGCTGCTCGGCCAGTGGTCCCCGATTCACCCGTGACCTCCTCCTCCGGCCCTCGCAAACCATCCCCTGAATATCTGTAACAGGATATTATAAATATAAGCAAATGGGAGGATGAAAATGTGTTAGATATGTTCAGAGGGGTGTGTGTGTATGAGAGAGAGAGATTAGATGATTGATATAGATTAGATGATATAGATTAGATGATATAGATTAGATGACTGAGAGATATACATAGATTAGATGACTAGATGATCATCTAATCATCATCTAGTCATCTAATATTAGATGACTGATATAGATTAATGATTGATAGATTGATGTAGATAATAGATTAGATGACTGATAGATATACATAGATTAGATGATTGATTAGATACATAGATAGATCGATAGCTGATGGATGGATAGAGATTATATGACTGATGTAGATTGATCAGATTATTGATAGATTGATATAGATGATAGATAGATTAGATCAGTGTTTCTCAACCTTGGCAACTTGAAGATGTCTGGACTTCAAGTCCCAGAATTCCCCAGCCAGCGAATGCTGGCTGGGGAATTCTGGGAGTTGAAGTCCAGACATCTTCAAGTTGCCAAGGTTGAGAAACACTGGATTAGATGATTGATAGGAAATACATAGATTAGATAGATGATTGATTAGATAAATATAGATTAGATGATTGATAGGATATACATAGATTAGATAGATATAGATTAGATGACTGATATAGATTAGATTATTGATAGATTGATATAGATGATTGATAGATAGATCTATAGACAGATCAATCAGTAGGTAGGTAGGTAGGTAGGTAGGTAGGTAGGTAGGTAGGTAGGTAGGTAGGTAGGTAGATAGATAGATAGATGATAGATAGATAGATAGATAAATAGATAAATAGATAAATAGATAAATAGATAAAATACAGAGATAGATAGATGATAGATAGATAGATAGATAGATAGATAGATAGATAGATAGATAGATAGATAGATAAAGGTGACATTCTTTTTGTATGAGAAGGTGGGGAAACCACTTAATTTGGAGCAATGTTTCCCAATCTTGGTAACTTTAAAATAAATGGACTTCAATTCCCAGAATTCCCCAACCAGCCATTCTATAAGAGAGAGACAGACAGACATATACAGACATGTATTTGTATACATAAAAATAAATAAATATCCTTGCAAAGCATCTTCACTCCTCCTTAGTCCGGACCCCTCCCTCCAAAGAGACCCCCCCCCTTCCCGTTCCCCAAGAGTCCCCAAACCCAACCCCCCCTGCAAACGCCAGACCCCGAGAGCGGCGGGAAGCCCCTTCCCTTCGCCCAAGAGGCCCCTGAGCATAAGCAGAGCGCGCCCAAGCAGGTACCCACTATCTCTGCCGGCAGCCCGGACATCGGTACTTTGCGGCCTGGCGCCCCTCTCGCCCGCAAACCACGCATCGCCCCTCGCCAGCCATCCCCGGCATGGCCGCACCAAGCCCTGGCTCTTCCGGCCCGCCTGGCCGACCGCCTCCCGGGCGGAGCTTGGCTCCAGCCCAGGCAGCTGCTCCGCCCGCCCAGCCGCTCTCAAAGCCGCGCTCAGCGCTCGGCTCTCCATACAGAACAAGCAAGAGTTGGAAAGGGACTTTGGGAGGTCATCTAGTCCAACCTCCCCCCCCCCCACTCCTTACGCCCCAGCAGGAGAACCCTACGCTTTTAAGGCTGCGAAAGGCAAGGACTCGGAGTTGCGGCTTCTGTGCTGCGCTTTGCCGAGGCGATGGCGTCGTGGGAAGGCAGCTCTTGCGTGATTCCCAAGGGTGGGTGGAAGGAGAAGCCTTTTGTGCTTTGAGGTTTGCACCCCGACATCAGACAGGCCTGAAGCATGCTCCTGTAGACAGGTAGTCCTCGACTTACAACCCTTCATGTAGGGACCGTTCGAAGTTACAACAGTACTGGAAAAAGGGACTTAGGGCCATTTTATTTTTCACTGTTATGACCTTTGCAGCATCCCCATGATCCTGTGGTCAAAATTCAGTTGTGCTTGGCAACTGGCTCATATTTATGACCGTTGCGGTTTTCCCAGGGTCATGCAGTCCCCCTTTTGTGACTTTCTGACAAGTACGTAAAATCTTTATCGTGGCACGACATAACCGCGAACATCAAAAGCGCGCCGACAACACCGCGGCGCTAAAACCGCGATGTCAAAAGCGCGCCCACAACAGCGCGCCGACAGAAGTGCGATTTAAGTTAAGGTAAGGTTTAGGGTTAGGTTTAGGGTTAGGTTTAGGGTAGGTTTAGCGTTAGGTTTAGGGTTAGGTTTAGGGTTATTTTTAGGGTTATGTTACAGCGCACTTCCGTCGGCGCGCTGTTGTCGGCGCGCTGTTGTCGCGCAGTTTTGACGGTGCGGTTTTGTCACCGCGCTTTAGTCACACGCGCTTTAGTCTACCGCAGTTTTGTGGTGGAACCAATCTTTATTACAGTCAAAAAACAGCAATACACATTAGTTTTTAAACTATATTAAAAAATACTAACATTAAAATATAATTAAAAAGTATTGACCTTAAAAGTGGATAATAACACAATGGTCCAAAGATTGTTAGAGGCATGTCCAGATAATTGGTAACAAGATGGTACTATACTTCTGTAGCCAATTTTTTTTCTTATGGACATTGCAGCAGCACAGAACTTTGCCACTGCATACGTGGTAACCGGGTTAGTGTCCTGGAGGAGAAAGCCTAGATAGAAATTGTCTGCCCTCCCTGGCAATCTCTCTAATAAGGGGAGAATATGTGTAGACCTACAAGCTCTGTATAGCTCGCAGTGTAATAGAACATGTGAATTATCTTCCACTTCTCCTTTACCACATATACAAACCCGATCTGTTCTCTTATACCTGCCCTGGAGGAGTGCTGAAGGGAGAATGTTAAATCTGGCTCTGAAGAAAGCTATTCTTTGTTTTGGGGAGATCAGGTCATTTAGATATCTTGCCGATTCCCACACACCCTGTTGGATTCTGTCCCTACTGTGGAGAGGCAACCTATTTAGTTCTTCTTGGAACTCCGTGTCCCTCATTCTATTAATTTACTACTTGCTTTGCTTGCTCAAAGCCTAGGGACATTAAGAATAATGGTGAGAGCCCATAAGAGCCCAGCTTGTGATCAATTGCTTGTTTCCAGGGGGAAGGGAAATTGTCAGTCAACACTAGTGGGGACAGTCCAGAGGTGGGTTCCTACCAGTTCGCACCAGTTCGGTAGAACCGGTTCGTCAAATCTACTGAACCGGTTAGAAGAGGTTCCACCAGTGGACCCGGAAAGCAGGCCACACCTACAGAAGAGGTTCTAAAAATTTTTGAAACCCACCACTCACTCACTCACACATACACACACACACACACAGAAAGAGAAAGAAAGGAAGAAAGAAAGAAAAAAAAAAGAAAGAAAAACAGCAATAGCAATAGCAGTTAGACTTATATACCGCTTCATAGGGCTTTCAGCCCTCTCTAAGCGGTTTACAGAGTCAGCATATCGCCCCCAACAATCTGGGTCCTCATTTTACCCACCTCGGAAGGATGGAAGGCTGAGTCAACCCTGAGCCGGTGAGATTTGAACAGCCAAACTGCAGAACTGCAGTCAGCTGTTCAAAGCCTGCAGTGCTGCATTTAATTACTGCGCCACCTCGGCTCCTTTAAGAGAGAGAGATGAAAGGAAAAAAGGAAAAAGGGACAGAGAGACAAAATGAAGGAAAGAGAGAGAAAGAAAGAAAGAAAGAAAGAAAGAAAGAAAGAAAGAAAGAAAGAAAAAAAGAAAGAAAGAAAACACATGGCCAGCAAGCCACTCCCACCAGGTCACATGGCTGGCAAGCCACTCCCACAAAGGAGGCCACACCCACAGAGTAGGTTTGAAAAAATTTTGAAACCCACTACTGGGACAGTCCCTCTGAAAGAAATGCATTTTAAGCCAATAAATGATCATCATCTTCCAGGTTCTTAATTGAATTTGAGGCATGCCTGTCACAATTCCTAACTGGGCATTTGGAGTTCCATTGAGTGCAGCTAAGATGGCTCGCAGGAATTTTGTTTGAATGGTTTCTAACAAGTCTCTCTTTGCAAGGATTCCTGTTTGTGCCCCGTAAAGAATTTGTGCCAATGTTTTGGCCTCAAAAAGTTTTAAGGCAGCAGGTACTAACTGACCTCCACCTGTATAAAAGAAATGTTTGATTGCATTTGAGGACCTAATGGCTACTTGCAATCGTGGCATGACAAAACCGCGCTCGACTAAAGCGCGCTCGACGAAACCGCGTCGCTGATGTCATCAACAGGGCGACAACAGCGAGCGCGGAGAAAGAAGGGTGCTTTAAATAGTGCTTTGAAAGGAAGCTGATTCAAGTTAAGGTAAGGGTTAGGGTTAGGGTTAGGGTTAGGGTTAGGGTTAGGGTTAGGGTTAGGGTTAGGTTAAGGGTTAGGGTTAGGGTTAGGTTAAGGGTTAGGGTTAGGGTTAGGTTAAGGGTTAGGGTTAGGGTTAGGTTAAGGGTTAGGGTTAGGTTAAGGGTTAGGGTTAGGGTTAGGGTTAGGTTAAGGGTTAGGGTTAGGGTTAGGTTAAGGGTTAGGGTTAGGTTTAGGGTTAGGTTAAGGGTTAGGGTTAGGGTTAGGGTTAGGTTAAGGGTTAGGGTTAGGTTTAGGGTTAGGTTAAGGGTTAGGATTAGGTTTAGCGTTAGGTTAAGGGTTAGGTTAAGGGTTAGGTTAAGGGTTAGGTTTAGGGTTAGGTTTAGGGTTAGGTTAAGAGTTAGGTTTAGGATTAGGTTTAGGATTAGGATTAGGTTTAGGGGGGGTTAGGTTTAGGTTTAGGAGTTAATTTTAGGTTTAGCATTTACAGCGTGCTTTTTTCTCCGTGCTGTTGTCGCGCTGTGATGACGTCAGCTACGCGGTTTCATCGAGCGCCCTTTAGTCGAACGCAGTTTTGTGGTGGAACCACTTGCAATGTGTGATCCAGGTGTGCCTTCCATGTCCCTACCTTCTGACAAGCAAAGGCAATGGGGAAGCCAGAGCCAAGGTGGCGCAGTGGTTAAAAGCAGCACTGCAGGCTACTGCTAGATCAGCAGGTCAGCGGTTCAAATCTCACCGGCTCAGGGTTGACTCAGCCTTCCATCCTTCCGAGGTGGGTAAAATGAGGACCCAGATTGTTGGGGGCAATATGCTGACTCTCTGTAAACCGCTTAGAGAGGCCTGAAAGGCCTATGAAGCGGTATATAAGTCTACTGCTATTGCTATTGCTATTACTTAATAATCATGCTACTAACTTGACAACCGCAGTGATTTGCTTAACAACGGTGAGAAGAAAGGCCATAAAATGGGCCAAAACTCACTTAACAACTGTCTGGCTTTGCAACAAAAAATTTGGGCTCAGGTGTAGGGCTGGCTATCTGTACAGGTAATCGTCAATTTATGACCACAATTGGGCCCAAGATTTATATTGGTAAGTGAAATATTTCTTAAGTGAGTTTTGTCCCATTTTACGGCCTTTCTTCTCACAGTTGTTAAGTGAATCACTGCAGTTAAGTTAGTAACACAATTGTAAGCAATTGCAACTCTCCACCACCAGGTGGCGATAGATAATCCGTTTCAGTACAGTAGTCAGAAAATTTATTACAGGGAATGCTCGACTTAACATCCACAGTTGGAGTCAGTATTTCTGTTGCTAAGTAAGGCAGTCACTGTGTTGGGCTGCATTGACTACCTTTCTTGCTGTGGTTGTTAAGTGAATCACTGCAGTTGCTAAGTGAATCACGTGTTTGTTAAATGAATACAGCTTCCCCTCCCCCTCCTCTATTGACTTTGCTGGTCAGAAGTCAGCTACCCCAGAATAAGGCCATTGTCATAAGTACATGACAGTTTCCAAGCCACTGAATCTTGATTATGTAACTGCAGACACCACAAGAGTCATAAATGTGAAGACTGGAGACTTCTGGGAGTTGAAGTCCACCCATCCGAACATGGCTGAGGTTGAAAAATACCCATTTACAACCCTCGATCTGTCAAACAAAACAGCCTAAAAATTTAAAAAATAATAATAAATGACAGGGACCCCACTGATACTCAACCTCCAAGTCTTGCGTCTCTTCAGACAAAGTAGCCAGAAGTTATTCTATGGAGTTCAGACATTATGCGTCTTACACTTAGACAAGAAAAACCAAAAGTACACATATAGACTGGGTGAAACCAGGCTGAATAGAATAGAATAGAATAGAATAGAATAGAATAGAATAGAATAATAGAGTAGAGTAGGAATTGGGAATGGGAAGGGAATAGAATAGAAGAGTAGAGTAGAGTAGGGAATGGGAATAGAATAGAAGAGTAGAGTAGAGTAGAGTAGGGAATGGGAATGGGAATAGAATAGTAGAGTAGAGTAGAGTTGGGAATGGGAATAGAATAGTAGAGTAGGGAATGGGAATAGAATAGAAGAGTAGAGTAGAGTTGGGAATGGGAATAGAATAGAATAGTAGAGTAGGGAATGGGAATGGGAATAGAATAGAATAGAATAGAATTCTTTATTGGCCAAGTGTGATTGGACATACAAGGAATTTGTCTTTGGTGCTAATGTTCTCAGTGTACATAAAATGACATGAAAAGATACATTCATCAAGAATCAAAAGGTACACTTAATAATAATCATAGGGTACAAATAAGCAATCGGGAAACAATATGTTTGGAATGTTTGGAATGTTTATTTAATTTGTATGCCGCCCCACTCCCGAGGGACTCCAACCCCAACCCTAACCCTAGCCCTAACCCTAACCTAACCCTAGCCCTGATCCTAACCCTAGCCCTAACCCTAACCCTGCCACTAACCCTAACCCTAACCCTAACTCTAACCCTAACTCTAATAAGGATACAAGCCACAAAGTTACAGTCCTGCAGTCATAAGTGGGAGGAGATGGATGATAGGAACGATGAGAAGACTAAAAGGAATAGTAATGGAGCCTTAGTGAATGGTTTGACAGTGGTGAGGGAATTATTTGTTTAGCAGAGTGATGGTGTTCGGGGAAAAAACTGCTGTTGTGTCTAGTTGTCTTGGTGTGCAATGCTCTATAGCCTCATTTTGAGGGAAGGAGTTGAAACAATTTATGTCCCGGATGTAAGGGGTCCATAGATATTTTCACAGCCCTCTTTTTGACTCGTGCAGTGTACGGGTCCTCAATGAAAGGCAGGTTGGTAGCCATTGTTTTTTCTGCAGTTCTGATTATCGTGTGTCAGGGTTCCAAACAGCATCCTCAATCAAATAAGAGTCCGAGGCAAAGGATTCTTCAAAGTTCCAATTTATTAAAAGAGCCATGTTGCCAAATCTGGGAAAACCTGAATCTGAAATCTTCCAGGTTTTCCCACCCAGTTGAAAGTTCAAGATCCTGCCCCCACACCCACCAGTCCATCACACGGTCCAATCTTCCACTGCCACGAAGACAGATTCCTCCCATCCAGTTCCGGCCAGGTGCAGAGACAAAGATGCCCTTGAGTTTCTAAGAAGAATGTTGTTATGGCTACATATCACCCAACTCCGTACAATCCCCCCTCCCATTTTCCCACAATAGAAAGTAGACGGTAGAAAGTGTGGCAGGCCTGAAGTCCAAAAGAAAAGATGGCTTGCAGGCATGACACTCTGAAGTCTGTGCCGGTCTTGTTGGGTTGCAGAACCAAACCAGACAGTTATAGAGGTGCAGACTGTTATAGAAGTAGCTGTTCTGACCCCTTCCTCCGTCCAGTAATGAATGCCGAGACAAGCTTAACTGGAATGTACTTTACTAGCAAGAAACCAAAACCTTGGTGCCTGAAAGTCAAGCACAACAAACAGATAAGACCTTGGCAGCAACTCAGACAAACCTTGGCAGCAATCCAGCCTGCCAAGCTAGTTACAAAAGTTCTCCAACTTTTAGTCAACGCGTTGACTTCTGCAAACTTTCAAACTTTAATGGTATTTGTATGCCGCCCACTCCCTAGGGACTCTGGTCGGCTCACAGCAAATAAAAACCACAAATAAAACATTTAAAACATTTAAAATTACAAAATTAAAATCAACACAGCATCCATTTCATCAAATGGGGCTGGAATACTCAACAGCCCCAGGCCTGCCGGAACAGCCAGGTCTTAGTCACTTAGTCACGGAAGGCCGGGAGGGTGGTGAGGGTCCGGATCTCAGCAGGAAGCTCGTTCCACAAGGCCGGTGCAGCTACAGAGAAGGCCTTCCCTCGGGGAGCCGCCAACCAGCATTGTCCAGTCGACGGCACCCAGAGGAGGCCCAACCTGTGTGATCTTATTGGTCGTTGGGAGGTAAATGGCAGGAGGCGGTCTCTCAGGTAAGAGGGGCATGTGCACAAGCAGTCCTTATTATAGTCTGGAGAGGAGCCTAATGACCACCAGCTGAGTGCAATTACCTCCTGTACTTGCGCAACTGTTCCTGATGCCTATTAGCTCTTCAGTGCCGGGCATCACTCTCCCTTGTCTCCTCCCCACTGGTCCAAGGCTCAGGCGTCTCCTGGTGGCCAACCAGCCTCTCTGCGCCCTGCTCAGAGTCGGAACCCTGTCCAGGATCCTCTACATCCTCCAGAGCCGACTCATAGGGCCCCTCGCTGTCGGAGTCTGGTGGCAGCTCCAACGGTTCCTGCTGGGCCACAACAGGTAGCTATAGAGGTAGATTAGGCCAAAGCAATGCCTCCACTACGCATTGGGTAGACTGGACTGGAGCGACATGTGCCGGCCCCTAACATTTTCCACGATGGCCCCATGGGCCAGATCCAACTGCAGGCCTTGTGTTTGATGTCCGTCCTCTGGGTAGTTACACCATGACTTCTCACAACCACTACTGCTTTAGGATGGGTTGTGATCGTAAATTGAGATCTCACCTGTATATTGGATAAGGTGAGTTCGTCTTTTCCTGAGTGTGGTTAATAGAACTGGGTTTTATTACATCAGGATTCCCAAATGTCAAGCTTTGCTTAAAATTCATGTGCACAGGTAGTCCTTGGCTTCGCTTAATGACCGAGTGATTCGCTTAACAACTGTGATGGTTTGCTTCACATTCTGTGGCAAGAAAGGTGGTAAAATGGGGCAAAACTCACTTAGCAATGGAAACCTTGGGCTCAATTGGAGTACTGTATTTTTCGGAGTATAAGACACACCTTTTTCCCCCTCAAAAAAGAGGGTGAAAATCTGGGTGCGTCTTATACACTGAATACAGCATTTTTGGCCACCTGAAACCGCACCCCCTTCACAAAAATGGACGTGCAGAGGATTTGGGAGGCCTGCAAAGTGGTCCTTGGAGCTGGGGAGGGCAAAAACAAGGAAAAAACAGCATGTTTTTTGCTCATTTTTGCCCCCCCCCCAGTCCCCAGGAGCACTCTAAAAGCCTCCTAAAGGCTATGCATGCCCTTTTTTTTGTGACAAAAAACGGGCCTGTTTTCGCAAAAAAACATGCCGTTTTTGGGAGGTCTGCAGAGGGCAAAACTTTTTTTTTTTTAATTTGCCTCTTCAAAATCTTGGTGCATCTTATACTCCAAAAAAGATGGTAGCTCAAAGAAATACCTGTATTGGGTATTTAATTTGGTACTTTTTCCAAGCAAGTCAGGAGCCCTGGACAGGTAGTCCTCGACTTACAACAGTTCCTTTAGTGACGGTTCAAAGTTACAACGGCACTGAACAAAGTGACTTATGACAGTTTTTCACATTTACAATCGTTGCAGCATCTCCATGGTCATGTGATCAAAATTCGGACACTTGCAAGTGGTTCATATTTATGACGGTTGCCGTGTCCCAGGGTCCCAGTGATCCCCTTTTGCGACCTCCTGACAAGCAAAATAAATGGGGAAACCCGATTCACTTAACAATCGTGTTAGTAACCTAACAACTACGGGAATTCACTTAACAACCGTAGCAAGATAAAGTCGTAAAATGAGGCAAAACTCAGTTAACAAATTTTGGGCTCAATTGTAGTCGTAAGTGGAGGACTACCTGCATTGAAGCTGGGCCCCAGGCTACCCACTTGTTAAATATTACACGTCTAATTTACTTACTATGAAATCTACTAAGGAAACCATAATATTTGAATCTTATTTTAGCTACATTCATATATTCATAGATGCGCAATAGGAAAAGCAAGCAATTCTGCCAAAGTTCTGTTTGTGATCAATAAGGCACAATGTTAATCTCATTATAGCTTAAAGTGAAGATGGCTTTTGTTTCTAAGCAGCACATGAGTTCAAGATAAAGTTTCAATTAAAACATAAAATTAATTTCGAGTTAATAATCATGCAGGATGATCTGAATATCGCACTGGATGCTCCGAGCACTATTATTAGATGCATTTTTTAAGCGTTGCAAGCAGTGGTGGGTTTCAAAAGGGCAGATAATAAATCCTGCTGTTAATTTATGTATTGTCCATCTTTCTTAAGGCACATCCATAAAACCTATTTAATTCCTATTTTTGCCCATCGCTGCAACATAAATTATTTCTTTAATTGGGTCGGTGATATTTAAAACAGAATGGAAAATTGTTTTGATTGAAGGCAAAGAGCAGAGTCACAAAATCTGTAACCCGCTTATAATGAAAGATAAATTTATTCAGGACTGAACCGCATTTTATCAGCAAAATGAAGCATTCATATCCCATTAACATCGTTCACACTACGTGTTCTGGAGAGAAATGTTGATATTTAAAATGTTTGCTTTTCTTTTTAAGGGATAAGGAAAAATACCTATCCCAATATGAACTCAAAAGGGGCTTTGTGGCTAACACGCGAAGCTTGTCGATCAGAAAGGTCGGCAGTTCGAATCCCTAACGCTGCATAACGGAGTGAGCTCCTGTTACTTGTCCCAGCTTCTGCCAACCTAGCAGTTCGAAAGCATGTAAAAAATGCAAGTAGAAAAAATAGGAACCACCTTTGGTGGAAAGGTAACAGCGTTCCGTGTGCCTTCGGCATTTAGTCATGCTGGCCACATGACCACGGAGACGTCTTCAGACAGCGCTGGGTCTTTGGCTTTGAAATGGAGATGAGCCACGCCCCCTAGAGTTGGGAATGACTAGCACATAAGTGCGAGGGGAACTTTTGCCTTTACCTAATATGAATTCATCTCCATGTGCACCCTATATGCAAAATATGTTTTTTCCCTTTTTCCTTGTTTTGTTCTTTCTTGCTTTATCCTGCTTTACAAGTCATCCTTGACACACGACCGCAATTGAGCCCAAACGTTCCGTTGCTAAGAGAAACACTTGTTGCGTGTGTTTTGCCCATTTTACGAACTTTCTTGCCACCGTTGTTAAGTGAATCACTGCAGTTGTTAAGTTAGAAACATGGCTGCTAAGTGGATCTGGCTCCCCTATTGATTTTGCTTGTCAAAAAAAATAATAATAATCACAAAAGTGGGGCACGTAACCCCAAGACAGGCGACCGTCATAAATACGAACCGTTTGCCAAGCATCTGAATTTTGATCCCTTGGACATGGTCGTAAGTGTAAAAAAATGGTCACTTTTTCCTGTGCCGTTGTAACTTTGAACAGTCACTAAATGAACTGTTGTATCTAATAAAATGAAATTCAATGGTGAAAAGAGTAAGGTTCTACATTTAGGCAAGAAAAAAGAAATGCACAGGTACAGTATGTGGTAGCTTGCTCAACAGCAGTAACTGTGAAAGGGATCTTGGAGTCCTAGTGGAAAACTGTTTAAATAGGAGCCAGCCGTGTGCAGCAGCTGCCAAAAAAGCCAACACAGTTCTAGGCTGCGTAAACAGAGGGATAGAATCAAGATCACGTGAAGGGTTAATACCACTTTCTAAGGCCTTGGTAAGGCCACACTTGGAATCCTGCATCCAGTTTTGGTCACCACGATGTAGAAAAGATGTTGAGACTATAGAAAGAGTGCAGAGAAGAGCAACAAAGAGGATTAGGGGGACTAGAGACTAAAACATATGAGGAACGGTTGCAGGAACTGGGTATGTCTAGTTTAATGAAAAGAAGGACTAGGGGAGACATGATAGCAGTCTTCCAATATCTCAGGGGTTGCCACAAAGAAGAGGGAGTCAAGCTATTTTCCAAGGCACCTGAGGGTAGAACAAGAAGCAATGGGTGGAAACTAATCAAGGAGAGAAGCAACCTAGAACTGAGGAGGAATTTCCTGACAGTTAGAACAATTAATCAATGGAACAACTTGCCTCCAGAAGTTGTGAATGCTCCAACACTGGAGGTTTTTAAGAAGATGTTGGATAGCCATTTTTTCTGAAATGGTGTAGGGTTTCCTGCCTAGGCAGGGGGTTGGATTAGAAGACCTCCAAGGTCCCTTCCAACTCTGCTATTATGCATATTGGCCCCAAAGCTTGATAGGTCTCTTGCAGGTTGGTTGGTTCCTACCTGCCAACCCTTTGAGGTAGGCCAAATTAAAAAAAGATACCATATTTTTCGGACTATAAGATGCACTGGAGTATAAGATTTTGAAGAGGTAAATTTAAAAAAAAGTTTTTGCACTCTGCAGGCCTCCCAAACCTTCAGCAAGCCTCATTTTTTTGTGAAAAATGGGCCATGCAGAGAGTTTGAGAGACTCTTAGAGTGCTCCTGGGGGCTCGGGCGGGGGGGCAAAACGGGCAAAAAATGTCCAGTTTTTTCGCAAAAACGGCCCCATTTTTTTGCAAAAAACAGGGCATGCATAGGCTTTGGGAGGCTTGTAGAGTGCTCCTGGGGGCTGGAGGGGGCAAAAATGTGCAAAAAAAAGCCTCAGTTTCGCTGGTTTTTTCCCTCCCCAGCCCCCAGGAGCACTCTACAAGCCTCTCAAAGCCTATGCACGTCCATTTTTGCGAAGGAGGGGATGTTTCAGTGCGCCAAAAATGCTATATTCAGGGTATAAGACGCACCCAGATTTTCACCCTTTTGGGGGGGGGGGAAAGGTGCGTCTTATACTCCGAAAAATACAGTCCTCAAAAGATTTCAAGAATGCTTCTTTCATTTTCTCTGTTAATGGGATCTTGAAAGTTTAATCCAAACTTCCATTTCATTAAGCTCTCTTCCCATTATTCAGGATACGGCTTATAAGCGCTGTGGGCTTAGAGCTCAAGGCCTTGTTAGAGACCACACTTCACGGTCTGTTTCTGTTGCTCCCCTGCGGGAGGAGGTTTCAAAATATTTCTAGCAAGCCTTTCAGATTCTGTAACCGCTTTGCTCCCTAGGCCATCGGTCTGGTTAAACTGGCAAGATTCGTTTTTCTTGCCATGTACCTGTATACATCCGAACTGGACTGTGTGGTTTCTGTTTGTCATATAATATAAGTGGGTATTTTCATAGTTTTGTATTTATTTATTTAGTCGTGTTTATGTAGTATATATTGGAGGTGGTGACCCTTTGAGAGTTGTATGGAATGACATTTTATTTTAATGTACACCGATTAGTGTACATTCAAAGTGACAATAAAGTTATTCTGTTCTGTTCTGTTCTATTCTATTCTATTATTTTATCCTCTCCTCTCCTATTTTCTGTTCTGTTCTATTCCACTCCATTCAATATTTTCTATTCTATTCTCTGTTCTGTTATTCTACTCTACTCTATTCTATTATCCTATCCTATCCTATTTTCTGTTCTGGTCTGTTCTGTTCCATTCCATTCCTTTCCTTTTCATTCAATATTTTCTTTTCTTTTCTATTTTATGCTGTTCTGTTCTATTCTTTATTCTGTTCTGTTCTGTTATTCTACTCTACTCTATTCTACTCTACTCTTCTCTACTCTAGAGCCGAGGTGGCGCAGTGGTTAAATGCAGCACTGCAGGCTACTTCAGCTGACTGCAGTTTGGCTGTTCAAATCTCACCGGCTCAGGGTTGACTCAGCCTTCCATCCTTCCGAGGTGGGTAAAATGAGGACCCGGATTGTTGTTGGGGGCGATATGCTGACTCTGTAAACCGCTTAGAGAGGGCTGAAAGCCCTATGAAGCGGTATATAAGTCTAATTGCTATTGCTATTGCTATTCTCTACTCTACTCTACTCTACTCTACTCCACTCCACTCCACTCCACTCCACTCTATTCTATTCATTACTCTACTCTACTCTACTCTACTCTACTCTACTCTACTCTACTCTACTCTACTCTACTCTACTCTACTCTACTCTACTCCACTCCACTCCACTCCACTCCACTCCACTCCACTCCACTCCACTCCACTCCACTCCACTCCACTCTCTTCTATTCATTACTCTACTCTACTCTACTCCACTCCACTCCACTCCACTCTATTCTATTCATTACTCTACTCTACTCTACTCTACTCTACTCTACTCTACTCCACTCCACTCCACTCCACTCCACTCCACTCCACTCCACTCCACTCTATTCTATTCATTACTCTACTCTACTCTACTCTACTCTACTCCACTCCACTCCACTCCACTCCACTCCACTCCACTCCACTCTATTCATTACTCTACTCCACTCCACTCCACTCCACTCTATTCTATTCATTACTCTACTCTACTCCACTCCACTCCACTCTATTCTATACGTTACTCTACTCTACTCTACTCTACTCTACTCTACTCTACTCCACTCCACTCCACTCCACTCCACTCCACTCCACTCCACACCACACCACTCCACTCCACTCTATTCTATTCATTACTCTACTCTACTCTACTCTACTCTACTCTACTCTACTCCACTCCACTCCACTCCACTCCACTCCACTCCACTCCACTCCACTCCACTCTATTCTATTCATTACTCTACTCTACTCTACTCTACTCCACTCCACTCCACTCCACTCCACTCCACTCTATTCTATTCATTACTCTACTCTACTCTACTCTACTCTACTCTACTCTACTCTACTCTACTCTACTCTACTCTACTCCACTCCACTCCACTCCACTCCACTCCACTCCACTCCACTCCACTCCACTCCACTCTATTCTATTCATTACTCTACTCTACTCTACTCTACTCTACTCTACTCTACTCTACTCTACTCCACTCCACTCCACTCCACTCCACTCCACTCCACTCCACTCCACTCCACTCCACTCTATTCTATTCATTACTCTACTCTACTCCACTCCACTCCACTCTATTCTATTCATTACTCTACTCTACTCTACTCTACTCTACTCTACTCTACTCCACTCTATTCTATTCATTACTCTACTCTACTCTACTCTACTCCACTCCACTCTACTCCACTCCACTCCACTCTATTCTATTCATTACCCTTTTGAAGAACAATAAAATCAAATCAGGGACATTTGGAGTCTCTCACACTCCATGCAGGATAGGGGCAAAATTATTAGCACTATCAATAAACAATAATAGGAAAAGAAATATGGAGAATCATGCAGAGATGCATTATGCACCCCCCGCAATGAGAATGGAAGGGAGGATCATACAGAGATGCAACATGCATACTCTAGCAAAGCCTTTTTATTAATTCATTAAAAACACACTGCCCATTTTCTGATTTCTTGAGTTCATGAACATATATAAAACAATACATTTCTAAATCCAGGTTGAGCATTATTTTGTGAATGTACCTGTTTTAAATCTAAATCTTATTTTTTTTAAAGAAATCCATCTTTTTCTCCAATGTGCACCACTGTTTTGGAGGAAATATGTTAATCCAAGCCATTTTTCTGAGATCTTGGCAATAAATGTTGGGACACAGCAAAGGGTAACAGTTTCATTATTGGGTAAGCTTTTTTGTGTCATAACTCACTATCTGGCTGAGATCCATCATACAGGCAATTAGTTGAGTAAACAGATATCACTGATGGAAAATAACCAATAAAATAACTTTTTTTAAAATCCAAGTGTAACATACTTACTGTAACAAGAAGAAGAAAAAACACAAAGCAAGCTTTCGTAATCATCAGAGAATTATTCTGATTAATAATTCATTCTGGAGGAAGTCCACATTAAAATCCTGAATCTTCAACTTGAGTTTGTACTGTATTTCCTTGACAGTCCCTGAGATTTAAATTTCAAACCAATTTTAGAATAGAATAGAATATATTGAATGGAATGGAATGGGACAGAACAGAAAATAGGATAGCATAGGATAGCATAGGATAGGATAGAGTACTGCAATGCGCTCTACATGGGGCAGCCCTTGAAGAGTATTCGGAGACTTCAACTCGTCCAGAATGCAGCCACGCGAGCGATTGTGGGTACGCCTCGGTACACCCACGTTACACCTATCCTCCACGAGCTGCACTGGTTACCGATCGGTCTCCGGATACGCTTCAAGGTGCTAGTCGTAACTTATAAAGCCCTTCATGGTATTGGATCTGGGTACTTGAGAGACCGCCTGCTGCCAATTACCTCCCACAGACCCATTAGATTTCACAGGGCTGGCCTCCTCCGGGTGCCATCTACCAGCCAATGCCACCTGGCTATTACCCGGGGGAGGGCCTTCTCTGTGGCAGCTCCGGCCCTCTGGAATGAACTCCCTGCAGGGATTCGGACCCTCACCTCTCTCCAGGCCTTCTGAAAAGCCGTCAAAACCTGGCTTTGCCGGCAGGCCTGGGGGTGATGAGTTCCCTCCCCTCTCGACATGTATGGTTGTGCGACTGTTGCCTATTTTTACTATTTGTATTTCATTTTTATGTTCCCCTTTTCCCCCTTTTGAATTGTTCGCCGCCCTGAGTCCTCCCGGAGAAGGGCAGCATACAAATAATAAAATTCTATTCTATTCTATTCTATTCTAGAGTAGAATAACAGAATAGAATAGAATAGAATAGAATAGAATAACAGAGTTGGAAGGGACCTTAGAGGTCTTCTAGTCCAACCCCCTGCTTAGGTAGGAAACCCTACACCACTTCAGAGAAATGGATATCCAACATCTTCTTAAAAACTTCCAGTATTGGAGCATTTTGGTTGTTCCTGGGTTTTCCCCCTGTTGGTGGGGAACTGTCCACTTCTTCTGGTGCTGAAATTGGGTAGCAGTACAGTACTGTACTATAAATCTGCATTCCCACCCCATCGAAAATCAACAATGGTTCTCTTTAATCCTCTTATTTAAAGAAAGGGAGGACTACAAACTCAATCAGAATAAATAGGTACTTCCCAAAAGACCTCAAAGAGAGAGATACACAGATGTCATACAGGTAGCCTTTGACTTACGACCTCAACCAGGACCCAAATTTCCATTGTTAAACAAAGCAATTGTTAAATAAGTCATGGCTGATTTTTATGATCTTTTAAAACCACGATGATTAAGCATATCACTGCAGTTATTAAGGGAATCATGCAGTTGCTAAGTGAATCTGGCTTCCCCCCATTGACTTCGCTTAATCGGAAACTGACTGGGAAAGTCGCAAACAGCAATCACATGACCCCAAGGAGCTGAAAAAACCATTGATAATACATGCCAGTTCCCAAGCCCTCAAATTTTGATTACATTTAACACGGGGATGCTACAATGGTCGCAAGTAGGAGGACCAGTCGTAAGTCACTTTTTCTATGATGTTGTAACCTTTTTTTAAACAAAGTTTTTTTAATTTTTGTTACATATTTAAAACTTCTTTTATAAACAGAGTTTGTTGCCTGAGTTTCCCCCCTTAACATCCTCTCATATGCACAATTAATTTTACATCATATTTCCATTTCCAATTTCAGCCAGTCATTTTCTTTCCAGATTTCCCACCTTAGATTTTAATTTCTTCTTAATAAACAATATCATGATTTGCCCCTCCAAGTTAATCAAATTTAACATTTCATTTCCATCTTTCATTCTGTTTTTCCCATAGGTAACATATATCCTCAGAGTTGGAGGGGACCTTGGAGGCCTTCTAGTCCAACCCCCTGCCTAGGCAGGAAGCCCTACACCGTTCCAGACAAATGGCTATCCAACATCTTCTTTAAAGACTTCCAGTGTTGGGACATTCACAACTTCTGGAGGCAACTTCTGTTCCACTGATTTTGTATACTAAGCATTTCACTTAATCAATTGTCCACATTTAATAGTATTAATCTATTTCCCTCACATATGATGTTGCAACCTTGAATGGTCACTAAACAAATGGTCGTAAGTTGAGGACTACCTGTATTTTGTCATGCATCATTGTACAGGGTTTTACATGTCTCCCACCTGCTCCCTTCCCTTTCATTGAGACTCCAGGAGGGTGAAAATGGCCTCCCCTCAGGCTCCAGAGTCCTTTGGGGGGTCGGAAACAAGCCCGTGAACTTCCGGGAGGCCCATTTTTTGCCCTTCCAGAGCTTCCATGCAGGACCTGTGCTTACCTGGCATGAAGAATGGGCTGCGTGGAGACTCCTGGGAGGGGAGGGGTGGGTGTCCTTCCAACTATTGGTTCGGCGAACCAGATGTAAAATTAGCATCCTGTTCGGCCGAGCCGGTCTGAACCAGCTGAATCCCACCCCTGGATTTATTTCTGAATAGCCATGCAAAGGAGGGTACCATCCATCATACCAGTTGTCAATCATTCACAAGAGGCGAAAATTCACAGGTCCAGATATTCCGCCCCCCCCCCTCCTCCAAAATCAGGTCTGTCCGATGGCTTGTACTTCGATGCGGTTGTGGGAAGGAAGTTTCAGGCACCTGAATCTGTGTCCTAACTTCTTCATGTTCAGAGAGTATATGATGGGATCTCCTAGCGAGTTAATGGTGATCATCATCGCCGTGAGGTTTCTGAAGATATAGATGGCTTGAGAATGCTCGCTGGGACATTGTTGAGTGGCTGAATCAAACACAACCCCAGCGAAGAAAGGAGCGTAGGAGACCAAAGCTAAGACCCAAATCAGGACGCTGGTTCTGGCAACTTGGACTTCGGCTAGACGGTAGGTAGCGTGGCACTGCCCTAGATTTTCCATAGATCCTTTGTGCTTCCTCAAAAAGAGGATGATATTTGAATAAGTGAAGAGGGGTAGAACCAACACCGCTAGACAGTGAGGAATAGTGATGAAAGTGAGATAGTCCATGCACAACGGACTGTACAGAGCTGAGATCTTATCCTTCTCCAAGCAGTTCCACCCCATTAGAGGCATAAAACCCAAGGAGAAGGCGCACACCCAAATACCCAACGTGGTACTCAGAATCTGGTTCCGGGTGATTCGGCATCTCAACCGTAGACTTCCGGAGACAGCCAGGTAACGTTCGATCCCAATGATGACGAGGTTATAAATGGTGGCCAGGACTGACATGATGTAGAAGGCGTAAGCTCGGAGGAGTTCCTTGGACCCCACGACGGTGCTTTGAGGGTCCGTGATGAACAGCGTGGCGATCCAGAAGCCCGAAGAGCTGCAGAGGAAATCGGAGACGGCCAAGTTGCAGAAAAGGATGAAGATGGGTTTGTGGAAGTCCTTGGAGAACACCACCCCAAGGACCACGCCTGAGTTGAAGACGGCGGAGATGAAGGTGATAAGAAGTTGAGGGATGCCCAAGGCCAACACCAGGTGGCGGTTCCATATGGGATCAGTGATGTTGTTTAAACAATCGTGCTTTCGGATCATGGTGAGGATCGGGCCCCGAGGCCTAGGCAACCATCAAAGCTGGGATGCTGAGGACAAGACAAGTTGATTACTAGAGGTAGAAAAATGCAGGGGGTATAGTAAAAATTGATATAAAGAGGATATGAAGTATGGTAGAATTATGAGAAGGTTTAGAAACGAAAGATGACAGTAGAAATGTGTTAGCAGGATCAAAAATGAAAATTGATTGTAATTATTAAGAATAATATTGTTACGATTAGCTCTATTGAAATGTAGGAAACCCAGGAACCAAACCATTCACAAAATGTGATGTAAAAGAATAAAAAATTAAAAACCTTAAAAAAAAAAAAAAAGCCGAGATGCTCAAGATCAGAGACGACGTCAGAATGGAAGGCTGAAGCCACAAAATCCAGGTCAGAGGCGAGATCAGGAAATCCCCGGATTGTTATTCACGCACTTTCTGGATCTTAGAAGGAAACTTTTGGGATTGAAGGGCTGAGATCCTGGCTGCCATTGAAGATATTTCAAACCATGGACCTTGTACGTTGTATGAGGCCACCACTCACCCAACTAAAGATGTAGATGAACCTGAAGAGTTGAAGATTCTCCAAAGCACCTTACAGCAAGCGAAGATGCAAAGGGTGGAAGATCATTAAAGATATATCCAATCTGGAACTAAGGGGGGAAAAAATCCCAACAATTAGAACAATTAATCAGTGGAACAGCTTGCCTCCAGAAGTTGTGGGTGGTTCATCACTGGAGGCTTTCTAGAAGATAATTGAACTGCCATTTTGTCCAGAATGGTATAAGCATGGGGTTGGACTAGAAGACCTCCAAGGTCCCCCCAACCCAATGATTCTATGTTCTCTCTCTCTCTTTTTCTTCTCCTATTCTGCAGCTTTGGGCTGGCAATGGGTAGGACAACCTCCTGTTTTGCTGATCCATGGGGAGAAGACTCAACATGATGCATTCCTGTTTTCCTCTCTGTCACCCAAACAGTGAGTTAAACGTTAACTCCCAGACCTCTAATCAGGAGGGCTATCAGCACCTTACTCCAAGGTTGCTAGGCTGCTCCCACCTAGCAAAGGTATCCAATAAATTCTAGCTAATCTCTCTGCTCTGCCGGGCTGCCTACTCTGGAATGACATTAATTAAAGGGCAAATATTGCGGATGAAAAGCAAACAAGAGATATTTCCATTCCTTCCATACACCAGCGTTGGCCAAGCTGTTGTGCCTTAGATCAAGGGAGTTCCAAAAACCTTGGTGACTTTAAGGCGTCGTGAGGGTTGGGGAATTCTGAGAATTGAAATCCACAGGTCTTAAAAGTTGCCGAGGTTGGACAACTCGGCCTTCGATGGTTGTGATTCGCTCTCAACTTAGCTATCACAGTCAAATGATGTTGGGGAATTGTCTAAAAGGTCTACAGGGTGCCACATGGAATCTGGCCAATATTGGTAGTAGAGTTGTGGCCCTCTGGAAAGTTCAACTGAACTCAGCACTGGAGGTTTTTAAGAAGAGATTGGACAACCATTTGTCTGAAATGGTATAGTGTTTCCTGCCTGATCAGGGGGTTGGACTAGAAGACCTCCAAGGTCTTCTAGTTATTCTATTCTATTCTATTCTATTCTTATTCCTATATTCTATTCTATTCCTATTCCTCTTTCAATTCTATTCCATTCCATTCCTATTCCTATTCCTATTCCTATTCCTATTCTTATTCCTATATTCTATTCTATTCCATTCCATTCCTATTCCTATTCCTCTTTCTATTCTATTCTATTCTATTCTATTCTAGTCTAGTCTAGTCTAGTCTAGTCTAGTCTACTGAACTCAACACTGGAGGTTTTTAAGAAGAGATTGGATAACCATTTGTTTGAAATGATATAGTTTCCTGCCTAAGCAGGGATTTGGACTAGAAGACCTCCAAGGTCCTTTCCAACTGTTATTCTAGTCTAGTTTAGTCTAGTCTAGTCTATTCCATTCCTATTCCTATTCCTATTCCTCTTTCTATTCTAGTCTAGTCTAGTCAAGTCTACTGAACTCAACACTGGAGATTTTTAAGAAGAGATTAGACAACCATTTGTCTAAAATGGTATAGTGTTTCCTGCCTGATCAGGGGGTTGGACTAGAAGACCTCCAAGGTCCCTCCCAACTGTTATTCTATTCTGTTCTAATTCCTATATTCTATTCTATTCTATTCTATTCCTATTCCTATTCCTCTTTCTATTCTATTCTATTCCATTCCATTCCTATTCCTATTCCTATATTCTATTCTATTCCATTCCATTCCTATTTCTATTCCTATTCTTATTCCTATATTCCTATTCTATTCTATTCCATTCCTATTCCTATTCCTATTCCTATTCTTATTCCTATTCCTATATTCTATTCTATTCCATTCCATTCCATTCCTATTTCTATTCTTATTCCTATATTCTATTCTATTCCATTCCATTCCTATTCCTATTCCTATTCCTATTCCTCTTTCTAGTCTAGTCTAGTCTAGTCTAGTCTAGTCTAGTCTAGTCTAGTCTAGTCTACTGAACTCAACACTGGAGGTTTTTAAGAAGAGATTGGATAACCATTTGTTTGAAATGATATAGTTTCCTGCCTAAGCAGGGATTTGGACTAGAAGACCTCCAAGGTCCTTTCCAACTGTTATTCTATTCTATTCCATTCCATTCCATTTCATTCCTATTTGTATTCCTATATTCTATTCTATTCTACTCCATTCCTATTCCTATTCCACTTTCTATTCTATTCTATTTTATTCTACCCTACCCTACCCTATCCTACCCTATCCTTTATTCTGTTCTATTCTATTTTATTCCATTCCATTCCAAAGAAGGTTAGTCCCAAAGGTGCTTTTTCAAGAGGCAACTGGACTTTCTTCTTTTTCTTTGAAGATGTTTTGCTTCTCATCCAAGAAGCTACTTCATTCCAAGAAGCTTCTGAAGAGCTGAAGAAGGTTCTTGGATGAGAAGCGAAATGTCTTCAAATGAAAAACAAGAAAGTTTAGTGGCCTCTTAAAAAAATACACCCTTGGGACAACCATAACCTGGATGACTGAGAATCTCCCTAGACACTCAAGTGAGCAACATTGATATTTTATTTTAATTGTTTAATGTCTTAATAAAACATGTGTGACTGCTCAAGAAAACAAAAACAAAGGAAAAACTCAGAAGACTCAATGGACCACTGGGTCTTTTTTTGCCATCAGTTTTCTATGTTTCTGTTTCTATCTCACAGTAAGTGACTCTTGAATGACATACTGAATAACAATCCAGTAAGAGACTATGGCTGTATTGGCCCAGCAGGTGGCACCACCTAGTTAATTTTGGCTGATCTCACTGAGTCAGACCTGATGTACATTTGGATGAGAGACCACTAGGAAATCCCCAGCTCTACAGGCCTAACTGGGAAGTCAGCAACGACCAACTTCCGAGAAGAAAATTACAGGGATGAATCCAAGAATGTTATATAAATCAAAGCTCCACTAAGAAGTATTTTCCTTATTAAAAGTACAGGTTATCCTTGATTTACGACCACAATAGAATTTCTGTGGCTAAGCAAGGCAGTTGATTAAATAAGTTGCACCAATTTATTTTTTTATTTTTTTCATGGTTAATACTTCATTAATGAAATAGAAGTGTGTCTGTGTGTGTGTGTGTGTGTGTTTATATCTCTATCTCTATATCTTATCTATCTATCTATCTATCTATCTATCTATCTATCTATCTATCTATCTATCTATCTATCTATCTATCTTATATATATATATATATGTATATATATTATCTAATATCTATCTATCTATCTGTATGTATGTATGTATGTAGGTAGGTAGGTAGGTAGGTAGGTAGGTAGGTAGGTAGGTATATATATTATCTAATCTCTATCTATCTATCTATCTATCTATCTATCTATCTATCTATCTATCTTTTATCTAATGTCTCTCTATCTCTCTTATCTATATCTATCTATCTATTCTATCTTATCTAATCTATATCTATTTATCTATCTCTCTATAGCTTATCTTATTTTATCTAATCTATCTATGTCTGTCTGTCTGTCTGTCTGTCTATCTATCTATCTATCTATCTATCTATCTATCTATCTATCTATCTATCTATCTCTATTAAAGGCTGTATGTATGTATGTATGTATGTATCTATGTATCTATGTATCTATGTATGTATCTATGTATGTTCGTTCCAACATAACTCTGGAGCACCTTGAGCAATTTCAACCAAACTTGGTACACAGATGACTTATCCTCCAGAAACAAATACTGGGGGGGTGGGGTATGACATGCCTGGTGTGTGTGTGTGTGTGTGTGTGTGTTTCCAGCATAACTCTGGAATGCCTGGGCCGTTAAGGAGAGCAAGTTCGGTGTCCTAGAGTGGCAATTGTTGGTGATGTCAGTTCCTTCCCAGCTTCCTCTGGAAAGCCAGCCATGATGTTCGCCCTCCAGTGGACCAATGGGGAAGTGCCTGATGGGTTTGGGACAAAGTTCCAGGATCGTAGACAGGGCAGGAAAGAGGAGCGCATGGGAGGGGGAAGGGAGAGGGCAGGAATGATGGGCATGGGAGTAGGGGGAAGAAAAGCCCCTCTCAATGGCTCCCTGTCAGACAAATGTTTCAACGTCTATAAATGCCATGCAAGGCCGGGTTATCAGCTAGTAAAAAAATACTTTATTCACGAAGTAAAATAAAATGCAAGTAATGAATGGTTGTGTAACTGCCGTACTAGGAGACCAAAAGTCCATTGCAATAAAACCATATCTATTCTTTCTTCGAGTCTGGAACATTTTATTAGTTTATAGAATAAAATACCAAAATACAACAGCAAATTGAAGGACACAGTGGGGAGGAGAAAGGGAAAGAAAAGTGAGGAAGGGCTGGAGAAAAGGGGAAGAAAGGAGTTGACTTCAGTCTCCCTCTGTTGCAGCAGAATAAAGTATTCACCTCAAATCTCAACTTTTTAGTTTTCCATCATCATGCAAAAATTGCACCGATTTTAGGACCTTTTTCTTGCCATGGTTATTGTCATGATAGCAGTCTTCCAATATCTCAGGAGCTGCCACAAAGAAGAGGGAGTCAAACTATTCTCCAAAGCACCTGAAGGCAGGACAAGAAACAACGAATGGAAACCAATCAAGGAGAGAAGCAACTTAGAACTGAGAAGGAATTTCCTGACAGAACAATTAACCAATGGAACTACTTACCTCCAAAAGTTGTGAATGCTCCAACACTTTTTAAGAACAGATTGAACAGCCATTTGTCTGAAGTAGTGTGGGGTTTCCTGCCTAAGCGGGAGGTTGGACTAGAAGACCTCCAAGGTCCCCTCCAACTCTGGGGGGGAGATATCTACATACATAATATATATAATGTATATGTCAGGGTTCCAAATAGCATCCAAAATTAAATCAGAGTCCAAGGCAAAGTCTTGCTCAAAGTTCCAATTTATTAAGAGAGCCATATTGGCACATCTGGGAGAACCCGAATCTGAAAGCTTCCAGGTTTTCCCCACCTAGTTGAAAATTCAAGATCTTGCCCCCACACCCACAAGCCCATCACATGGTCCAATCTTCCACTGCCATGCTGGCAGTTCCACCCATCCAGTTCCGGACAGGTGCAGAGATGCAAAGACAAAGGATGACCTTGGTTTTCTAGAAAGAACTTTGTTATGGCTACATAGCATCTAACTCCATACAATCCCCCCCTCCCATTTTCCCACGATGGAAAATGCATAGTAGAATAATGGAAAGTGCAGCAGGCCAGAGATCTAAAAGAAAAGATGGCTGCAGGCCTGATAGCATGTATGTATGTATGTATGTATGTATGTATGTATGTATGTATGTATATGAAATAAATCATCATAATCTTTTCATAACCCCATAATCCCTTAGGGATAGAGTCTGGGCAACTGCTTGAAGCTAACAGAGTGTTTAATGGCTGGATGCCCTTCCTGTTGCCAATGCGGAGTTTTGTTCAGCAGATGTACAGTTATATTCTCATTGTGCCCAGAGAGAGAAATATCTGCCTCTACCTAGGATTGAACTCACAGCCTTTTGATTGTGAGGCAAGAGCATCACCTCTAGGCCACCATAACCCTAACCCTAACCACTCCACATATATCAATAAATATTCATATATTAAAAACCCAATAAAGTCACACACACACACGCACACGTATATATAATTGATTTTTCAAAATATAAAATACCAAGATTAAAAAAGTAGTGGAAAGCTAAAAAGAGGGATGGAAAAGAAATACAGTGTAAAGGGAGAAAAGGAAATAAAAGGGCACCAACTTTGGACTCTCAGTAGAAGATAACAACATTGCAACCACAATGTGTTGCTTTTACACACCAGTATATACATAACAACAAACCTAAAAACAACATCAAAAGTTCATCCCCCCCCCCCCATTATTGCAAGCACAAAATCCAGAAGCAATTTCAGAAGAAAAACAAAGTTAGATATATTCTCTTCTTTGGATAAAATAATCGATTTGACCATCTCGTTTAGCATTTATTTCTAAAGAGATTTTGGGTCTCTCGGGAAATTGCTTTTAGCCTGCTCAAGCTGCTCATCCCTCAAACTGAGCAACACATTTTTCAGCTTTCTGCAAGGGCAGCCTTCCATATACACTGGGATTTCAACTCCTAGTACCTGCAGAGTAACTTGTTGTGGCCCGCCAGTGGCCAGCAGAGCTGGTAGCAGCCTCAAGAGAGTGAAGAGGTTGGGGAGGAACATGGGCCAGTCCCGGAGTCTGGGGAAGGCTCTGATGAGGGCTCTGTGTCGGAGGCAGAGAGGGGGCCAGAGCCGTATGCCAGTTATCAGCTGCCTTCAGAGTCAGACATCAGTGAGTCAAAAGAACAGCTGGAGCCTATTCTCGATATGCGCCTGCGCAGAGCTTCCAGGAGAAGGGAAGAGTTAAGGAACAATGGCTGACTAGGGAGTAAAGCCACAGGTGGACGGTGAATGGCCCCTCCCATAGGGAATAAAAGAGGAGCGAAAGGGGAGTGGAGTTTGCAGGAGACAATTAGTTCCATTCATGAGGGTGAAGATCTCTTCCTGACTTCTTGCCAAGTAATTGCTGCTACAGCTTGGCGTTTGGAAGATATCGGCCTGGCAACTCTCCAAGTCTGATAAAGGTCTGTAGTTGTGAAATCTCATGAAAGAGGGTTGGCCGGGACTTTGCTGGAGAGGAATTCCCTTTAACCTAAATAAAAGAGGTTTTATCGGGACGAGGAGTCGGCTTCGTGCTTTTGGGAAGCCTCGGTCAGAACAGAAGTACAGAGTGGTTAACGCCAAAGGATTCCCTCCATCGGGGGTTTTTAAGGGGAGAAATGAATGCTGGAAATATGATTGAAGATTCGGTCAGGCATTCATAAGTCCCTAAACCTGAAGCACTGGTCTCAATTTTTCTCTGTTTTGGCATCATAGAGGTAGTCCTCGACTTACAGCAGTTCGTTTAGTGACGGTTTGAAGTTACAACGGCACTGGAAAAAGTGACTTACGACTGTTTTTCACACTCAACACCATTATAGCATCCTCTTGGCTACACGATCAAAATCCAGACCTTTAGCAACTGGTTCATATTTATGACCGTTGCTGTGTCCAGGGCCCAGGTGGCGCAGTGGGTAAAGTGCAGTACTGCAGGCCACTTCAGCTGACTGCTCTCTGCAGTTCAGCGGTTCAAATCTCACCGGCTCAAGGTTGACTCAGCCTTCCATCCTTCCGAGGTGGGTGAAATGAGGACCCAGACTGTGGGGGCGATATGCTGACTCTGTAAACCGCTTAGAGAGGGCTGAACGCCCTATGAAGCGGTATATAAGTCTAACAGCTATTTCTATAGTGTCCTGGGGTCATGTGATCACCCTTTGTGACCTTGTGACCAGCAAAGGCAATGGGGAAGCCAAGTTCACTTAACAACCGTGTGACTCTAATTTAACAACTGCAGGGATTCCCTTAGCAACTGTGGCAAGAAAGGGTCATAGAATGGGCCAAAACGGTCTCACTTAGCCACATAAATTTTGGCCTCAATTGTGGTCATAAGGACAAGGACTACCTGTATTAACAGGTGTAACAGAGGCTGGTTTAGTGCAACCGTGTTGCCTATTTTTTTAAAAAAAAAAAACCTTGAAAATTAAACATTTCAGTCCCGCCGTTCACATGACGTCATTGGTACATCCTGTCACTCAAATTGTTTTTTAAAATATAAGAAAACAGAACCTAGCAATAGAAGAAATCTATGGCTAAGAAAATTGTCTATATCTCTGGAAACTAATAGAAACTAACATGGAATTAAGGAGAAATTTCCTGACAGTTAGAACAATTCATCAGTGGAACAGAAGTTGCCTCCAGAAGTTGTGAATGCCCCAACACTGGAAGTCTTTTAAGAAGATATTGCATAATGGTTTGTCTGAAATGGTGTAGGGTTTCCTGCCTAGGCAGGGGGTTGGACTAGAAGACCTCCAAGGTCCCTTCCAACTCTGTTATTCTATTCCATTCTATTCTATTCTATTCTATTCTTCTATCCCATTTCTCTATTTTATTCTATTCTAGTCTTCTATTCTTCTATCACATTTCTCTATTCTAATCTGTTGTATTCTATTCTGTTCTATTATATCCCATTTCTCTATTCTATTCTTCTATCACATTTCTCTATTCTAATCTGCTGTACTTCTATTCTGTTCTATTCTATTATATCCCATTTCTCTGTTCTATTCTGTTCTATTCTATCCCATTTCTCTATTCTATTCTTCTCTTCTATTCTCTTCTATTCTTCTATCCCATTTCTCTATTCTGTTCTATTCTACTATTCTCTTCTTCTCTTCTCTTCTTCTATCACATTTCTCTATTCTGTTCTATTCTATTCTATCCCTTTTCTCTGTTCTGTTCTGTTCTGTTCTCCTCCACTCCCCTCCCCTCCTCTCTTCTTTTCTTCTATCACATTTTCCATTCTAATATGTTCTATTCTGTTCTATTTTGTTCTGTTCTATTCTATTCTATTCTTCTCTTCTCTTCTATTCTTCTTTCACATTTCTCTATTCTGTTCTGTTCTATTCTTCTCTTCTCTTCTTCTATCACATTTCTCTATTCTGTTCTATTCTACTATCCTTTTCTCTATTCTGTTCTGTTCTGTTCTGTTCTGTTCTCCTCCCCTCCCCTCCTCTCCTCTTCTTTTCTTCTATCACATTTTCCATTCTAATCTGTTCTATTCTGTTCTATTTTGTTCTGTTCTATTCTATTCTATTCTTCTCTTCTATTCTTCTTTCACATTTCTCTATTCTGTTCTATTCTATTCTATCCCTTTTCTCTGTTCTGTTCTGTTCTGTTCTCCTCCCCTCCCCTCCCCTCCTCTCCTCTTCTTTTCTTCTATCACATTTTCCATTCTAATCTGTTCTATTCTGTTCTATTTTGTTCTGTTCTATTCTATTCTTCTCTTCTCTTCTATTCTTCTTTCACATTTCTCTATTCTGTTCTATTCTATTCTATCCCTTTTCTCTGTTCTGTTCTGTTCTGTTCTCCTCCCCTCCCCTCCCCTCCTCTCCTCTTCTTTTCTTCTATCACATTTTCCATTCTAATCTGTTCTATTCTGTTCTATTTTGTTCTGTTCTATTCTTCTCTTCTCTTCTCTTCTATTCTTCTTTCACATTTCTCTATTCTGTTCTGTTCTATTCTATTCTATCCCATTTCTCTATTTTGTTCCTCTCCTCTCCTCTTCTCTTCTCTTTTCCGTTACAACAGGGATTGCCCGGTGAAATGTTATATTTTCCCCAGGAAAAATAGATCAACTATCAAGGTCAGGATAATTCTGTCACTCCCGAGCAGGACATGCCATAAAGATACACCGAACAGCCAGTTGGTCTGTCTAGTTCTTGGCACCGGTTTCTTTTACGTGACTTCATTCAATTATCAGAATTGTCAGCTTTGACAGATTCAATGGGAAAAATAAAACTGGAATGGCAGTTGGTTTATGAAAGGAAACGCCTGTCAGTCAAGAAATGAGCTTGTTGAAAACCAGGATGACCTTTGCCGATCTGAGGAAAGTCTACCCCGAGGTGACACACACACACACAGTCCTTGAAAGGCAATTCTCAGCACCGACATTAAAAAAAACAACATTCTCCTTTGAAGGACGCAGGAAATCAGATCTCAAGATCTGACCCTTCGATTCTTTGTTGCTTCAGGAAAAATCAGATTCTGCTTCCAAACCTCAGAAAGGAAGACTAAATTTGGACATTAGGCATTTATGGAGTAGAAAGTGTAAATGGAGTTGTGAAGCTGCAACGCACCAGAGTGTCACCGGAGGGGATACAAGTCAACATTTTCAAGGTTGTAAGCCCATCCTTGTCATGTTGTAGGTTTTGACTTTTCTCTTGCAGACATCCTTGGAAATCCACAACTAAGATTTCTCCGTGGGGCCCTTGGTACTTACGGATTAACAGAGTTGGAAGGGACCTTGTAGGTCATCTAGCCCGACCCTCCTGCCCAAGCAGGAGACCCTACACCATTTCTGACAAATGACAGTCCAATCTCTTCTTGAAAGCCTCCAGTGATGAAGCTCCCACAACTTCCAAAGGCAACTTCTGTTCCACGGGTTGATTGTTCTCACTGTCAAGAAATTTCTACTTATTTTCAGGATGAATCTCTCCTTGTTCATTTTCCATCCATTATTCCTTGTCTGGCCTTCAGGTGCTTTGGAAAATAGCTGGACCGCTTCCCCTCTGTGGCAGCCCTTCAAATATTGGAAGACTGCTACCCTGTTTCCCCTGGTCCTTCTCTTCCCTAGACTAGCCATGCCCCATTCCTGCAACCATTCATGATATGTTTTAGCCTCCAGTCCCCTAATCATCTTTGTTGCTCTTCTCTGCATTTTTTCTAGAGTCTCCACCTCTTTTTTATAGTGTGGTGACCAAAACTGGATGCAGTATTCTAGGTGTGGCCTTACTAAGGCTTTACTCTTTGAGCTTGGTTTTTTTCTTGCAGCTGTTTCATTACCCAACTATGTAACATCATCAGTGGTAGAAGGGAGTGTGATTTGCTCAGTTTATATACCAGTCACCTCCTTACCAGCAATCAATACCCAGATAAGAAGAGATTAACACTAAGATCAATACTAGACCAACAATCAAACAGCAAACAATACCCCAATAAAGAAACTAACAAAGCAGACAAACAAAGAGTAAACAGCAGCCTAATCAACACCAAGAATACTCTCACCAACACTGACACAACAAGCCACTTGTATATAAACATAGAGCAAACTCCACTCCCTTTCTAGCACTGATAATGTTACCTAGTTGGGTCATGAAATGCCTGCAAGAAAACAACCAAGTTCAGAGAGCATCAGGGACCCCATAATCCTTCCTCCTCCTCCTCCTTCATTCTGCAAACCCCTCTCCCTTATATCACTGATGATGTTACCTAGTTGGGTCATGAAACGTCAGCCAAAAAACAACCAAGCTCAGAGAGCATCAATGACCTCACATCTTGACTTTGGTTCATTCCCACGTTTTCTTTCTTTAAAATGTTTTTTAAAGGAATAGAATAGAACCTCATGGGACTAACAAATCAACCAGATTGTCAGACAGGAACGAGTCGGCAGGATTTGAGTCCGCTGATTTATTGAGCACCCAGCCAAACAAAAATGCCTATTGGGAGAAATAGGCACTAAAGAAACTTTTTAAAAAATAAAGCTTGTTTATTTAAGCCGAGGTGGTGCAGTGGGTAGAGTGCAGTACTGCAGGCCACTTCAGCTGACTGCTATCTGCAGTTCGGCGGTTCAAGTCTCACCGGCTCAAGGTTGACTCAGCCTTCCATCCTTCCGAGGTGGGTAAAATGAGGACCCGGATTGTTGTTGGGGGCGATATGCTGACTCTGTAAACCGCTTAGAGAGGACTGAAAGCCCTATGAAGCGGTATATAAGTCTAACTGCTATTGCTATTGCTATTTAATAAAGCTGTCCATGTCACACCAGCTGACTTTGGGAGCTGTACAATGAAACGCTTAAAATTTACAATTAAACCACTGAAATCACAAAATAATTTAAACAGAATTAAGAACAAGATCCAAAGAAGGTAAAATCAGAATATTATACAAGCAATCCTTGACTTTCAACCGTTTGCTTAGCAACCAATCAACGTTACAACAGCAATGAAAAAAATTGTGACTTATGACTAGTTTATACACTAACAACCACTGTAACACACAGGTGATCAAAATTCAGGTAGCTTGTTAACTGGCATGTATTTCACAACAGCAATAGTACTTAAGAGTTATATACCGATAGATATATAAGCGGTTTACAGAGTCAGCCTCTTGCCCCCCCCACAACAATCTGTGTCCTCATTTTGCCGACCTCGGAAGGATGAAGGACTAAAGTCAACCTTGAGCCCCATCAGGATTTGAGGAAACAAATAAATAAGAAGTTACTCTTTCATATAAAGAGTAAAATGTAACGGGAAGGTGTTAAGTCTCTTGGTGCTGTTTTCCTTGATTGTAAATTAAGCACAAAGCCGTAAAGCCAATACAGGATGACTTGCTAAAATCCCTTTACTATTTAAATACAGACAAGGACACCAATTGGTGAGATGCTAACATCCGAGAAGCCTAGAATGAAATAACAAAGTGGCAGAGATAAGATAAAGGGGTTCTGCAGGAAAAGTCATGCTGAGTTGACGAATTGCCTACTATTCAAGAATGGACATTAAAAGTAACAAACTTAGCAGAGAGGGCTAAAATATCAGCATATCTTAAGGACCATTCAGATGAGAAATACAAGCTGGAATGGAGAAGATGGATTGATTATATTCAGAATAAATATGGGACTAAGAAACTCCAGATAGTTTATGAGTGAATGAGCAAGGAATGATATAACTTGTTTAAAGTTAGCTTTACAAAAGGGGAATTAAAGTACAAGTGAGGGATGATGCTAAAGTCTGTTAGTTTATTTTAGAATATGGTTGTTAATGTTTATACCCTATATTTGCTCTGGGAGGTTGGGGGGGTAGGTTGGGGGGGGGAGCTGGTTTTTTTTTGGGGGGGAGGTATATATTTGTAAAACTTTAAAAAAAACTTTTAATAAAAAAAAGAAGTCCACAAGTCTTGAACTTGCCAAGTTTGAAGACCTCTACTCTAGACTAGCCAAACCCGAATCTTGCAACCGTTCCTCGTATGTTTTTGTCTCCAGGCCTTTAATCATCTTAGTTGCTCTTCTCTGCACTTTTTCAAAAGTTTCTATCTTTTTTTTAATGGGGTGACCAAAACTGGATGCAGTCTCCCAGGTGTGGCCTTACCAAGGCTTTACAAAGCAGTACTAAATAAATTTTAGCTGCTAAATGAATTTTAATTGCCAAATGAATTTTTGTAAGGACTTCCTGTATGGGGGAAAATTCTGCAGCCATGCAGAATTCCCTGCAACCTTCCTCAAGCAATTGTGTGAATTTTCATGCCCAGGACAAATTCTCCGTGCAGGAATCTGAGCAAGAGAGGGTGATGTTGTTGTTAGTTGCGAAGTCGTGTCCGACCCATCTCAACCTCATGGACCACGTTCCTCCAGGCCTTCCTGTCCTCCACCATCCTCTGGAGTCCATTGAAGCTCACACCGACTGCTTCGGTGACGCTCCATCCAGCCACCTCCTTCTCTGCCGTCCCCTTCTTCTTTTGCCCTCCATCTTTCCCAGCATGAGGCTCCTTCTCCAGGGAGTCCTTCCTTCTCATTAGGTGGCCAAAACATTTGAGTTTCCTCTTCAGGATCTGGCCTTCTAAAGATCAGTCAGGGTTGATCTCCTCTAGGACTGACCAGTTTGATCGCCTTCCCCAATTCAAAGGATGCTCTTCTCTTCAGAAATTCAAGCTGACACAGGTTAATTATTACATCCACCTGGAAGAGGCTTGATTTTAATCCTTCGGTGTTTCCTTATCACCCAGTTCAGCTTCCCATCTGTAAAACCCAACTGGCTGCAGGAAACTTGGAGCCCATCCCCAGAGATAAGGCTAATTCTGGAGAAGGTACGTGCTGACACCCAGGGCAATAAATTGCAATAAAAAACAGTTAGAGAAATGATGTTCAATTCATCACCAATGATGAATTATCTGTGGCAGAGATAAAGCACGGAGACACGACATTTGCAAATCACCCAGATCCTTAGCCTTATATCTTGTCCCTTATTTTCCTATTCTGTGGTTATCGCTGAATAAAAGTCACTAATTAGACACAACTGTAGGTAGGATATTTCCCTTTCGTTTTCTCTCCCCTGCTGTTCTTCCACTCCATGTTATAAACTTATTAAAAGTATTCCAAAGTTTTTGGGTGAAATTCTGATCAGAGCAGAGTGTGTGGGTGTGTGTGAGAGAGAAGTTTTCTCTTTGAGGAAAACACGGTTTCTCCTTTTTAATGAGAACTTTACTAAAATTGTATACCAGAAAGATAAAAAGCTAAACAGAAACTAAAAATTAAGATAAGAGGGAGGGAGGGAGAGAAAGAAAGGAGGGTGGAAGAAAGAGAGGGAAAGAAAGGGAAGGAAGGAAGAGGTAGGAAATAAGGTAAGTAGAAAGAAAGAAAAGAAGGAAAAGGAAGAAAGAGGAAGAGGCAGGAAAGAAGGAAGGAAGGAAAGAAAAAAAGGAAGAGGCAGGAAGGAGGGAGGGAGGGAGGAAAGAAGGAAGGGAAGTAAAGAAGGAGAGGAAAGAGGCACGAAAGTAGGTAGGTAGCTCAGGAGGGAGGGAGGAAGGGAAAGAAGGAAGGAAAGAAGGAAAAAAAGAGTCACGGAAGAAGGGAGGGAAGGAGAGAGGGAGGGAGGGGAATGAAAGAAAAAAGAATGAATGAATTCAGAAAGAGAAAGAGGCAGGAAAGAAGGGGAGAATGGAGGTAAGGAAAAAGGAGGGAGTGGGGAAGGAAAATCTAAATAAATCATTTCCAAATTTCAGTCAGAACTGTTTTCGGTACAAATTGACTTCTTATTCTCAGGTTAGAACATTCTTCATTTTGTGGGGGGAGCCACTGTTTTTTCTAAAGAACGGCAAAGAACACACTTTCCATTGTTGTGCGCTGAACCTTCTGGGAATCAATTGTGTTCCTGAGAAATACTGGTTTCTCTTTCTCCTGAAAAGTTTTGAGAGAAACCACTCAGCCAATTCCTCAACAATGATAATTGTAGTTTAGACTTTCTCTGACTTTTTTTTTGGAAACATATTTTATTTATTTTTTGATGCAGATTGCATGCTTGAAAGATAAGAATGCTACTAAGCCAAATGTATTGGGTTTCCCCCCCCCCTTTTTCTTCTCTTTACTCCATCCAAGCAAACATTTTTTCAGTTCAGGCTGAACTCAGTGGTGGTTTCCGGATGGTACAGCCCGGTACAAGCGTACCGGTGGCAGTAGCAATAGCAATAGCAGTTAGACATATACCGCTTCATAGGGCTTTCAGCCCTCTCTAAGCGGTTTACAGAGTCAGCATATTGCCCCCAACAATAATCCGGGTCCTCATTTCACCCACCTCGGAAGGATGGAAGGCTGAGTCAACCTTGAGCCGGTGAGATTTGAACAGCCGAACTGCTGAACTGCAGTCAGCTGAAGTAGCCTGCAGTGCTGCATTTAACCACTGCGCCACCTCGGCTCTCGGCAGCTGGGAGCAGCGGTCACCGTACCAGAATGGTGTTTCGGTGGGTCCACCCCCCCTCCTCATTCCTTACCTGTTTTTAAGCCAACCGGACCAAAACCCTTGCTGAGCAAAGGAATCAATCAAGGACTACCACGATGGAGCCTAAACTTTATGTTGCTAAGTGAAAAATGGGTTAAGTGAGTTTTGTCCCCTTTTGCAACTTTCCTTGCCACGTTTATTTTATTTATTTTCATTTTATTTATTTTGCTTTGTCAAGCATGCAGGAGAAAACAAGTATGACTATAACATATAAACATATGTACACATAGAAGAGAACAGCAGGACAGGGACGGAAGGCATGCTGGTGAGCTTATGCACCAGTGGTGGGATTCAAATAATTTAACAACCGGTTCTCTGCCTAATGATTTCTTCCAACAGCAACAGCCAGTTCACCAACTGCTCAAAAAGTTACCAACCGGTTCTCCGGAAGTAGTGTGAACTGGTTCCACCACAAAAGCGCGTAGGACAAAATCGCGCTCGACAAAAGCGCGCTGTGACGTCATCACAGCGCGACGAAAAAGTTCGAAAAATGTAAAAATAAAGCGAAAACCTTACCCTAAGCCCCCCAAACCTAACCCTAAACCTAACCCTAAACCGAACTCTTAACCTAACCCTAAACCTAACCCTAAACCTAACCGTTAAAGTAACGAAAAACCTAACGCTAACCCTTAACCTAACCCTAACGCTAACGCTAACGCTAACGCTCTAAAGCTAACCCTAACCCTTAACCTAACCCTAACCCTAACCCTAAACCTAACCCTTACCTTTATGTGAATCGGCTTGCTTTAATTTAATTTTTATTAATTTTTATTTGAATTTTTCAATCTTTTTCGTCGCGCTGTGATGACGTCAAAGGCGCAATTTTGTCGATCGCGCTTTTGCCGTCCGCGCTTTTGACGGGTCACGGTGTGAACTGGCTGAATCCCACCACTGTTATGAACATCACTTATAAAGCCCTTCATGGTATTGGACCTGGGTACTTGAGAGACCGCCTGCTGCCAATTACCTCCACTAGACCGATTAGATCCCACAGATTAGGCCTCCTCCGAATTCCATCCGCCGGCCAATGCCGACTGGCGACTACCCGGAGGAGAGCCTTCTCTGTGGCTGCTCCGACCCTCTGGAACGAACTCCCCGTGGAGATTCGAACCCTCACCACCCTCCAGGCCTTCCGCAAAGCCCTTAAAACTTGGCTGTTCCGACAGGCCTGGGGCTAAAGAGCTTTTGCCCCCCTTCTCGAATGGTATGACTGTTGTGTGCTTTTAAATTGTGTATTGTTATGTTCGTCTTTTTATTCCCTGTCTGTACCCCCTTCCCTGATTTGAATTGTGAGCCGCCCTGAGTCCCCTTCGGGGAAAAGGGCGGCATATAAATGTAATCAATCAATCAATCAATCAATCAATCAACCCCCCTCCTTTACGGACCTCTTAGGAATGGGGTGAGGTCCACGGTAGACAGTTTAAGTTTGAAGCTATGGGTGGGGGGGTTTAAGGATGTAACAATGGAGTCAGGTAGAGCATCCAGGCGGTTGACCCCTCTGTTGCTGAAGTCGTATTTTCTACAATCGAGTTTGGAGCAGTTTACCTTGAGTTTGTATCGATTGTTTGCCCAGGTATTATTGCGGTTGAAACTGAAACAGTCGTTGACAGGTAAGGACGTTGTAGCAAACAATTTTGTGTCCTAAGCTTACGTCAGTCCGTACGCGGTGTAGTTGTCTAAGGCCAAAATTTTGAACCTGGTGGCGTAAGGGATTCTATTACAACAATAAATAAATATTGTAATAAATAAATATTATTTATTAAGTGAATCACTGCGTGATTCACAGTGTGACAAACGGTCATAAGTCACGTTTTTTTCAGTGCCGTTGCAACATCAAACAGTCACTAAGTCGAGGACTACCTGTATTAGCCAATGCCTAGTCTTGGCTAAATGATGGAGGGTACAAAATAATACAATGCAATAGCAGAGTTGGAAGGGACCTTGGAGGTCTTCTAGTCCAACCCCCTGCCTAGGCAGGAAACCCTATACCGTTTCAGACAAATGGCTATCCAACATCTTCTTAAAGACTTCCAGTGTTGGGGCGTTTACAACTTCTGGAGGCAACTTCTGTTCCACTGGTTAATTGTTCTAACGGTCAGGAAATTTCTCCTTAATTCTAAGTTGCTTCTCTCCTTGATTAGGTTCCACCCATTGCTTCTTGTTCTACCCTCAGGTGCCTTGGGAGAATAGTTTGACTCCCTCTGAGATATTGGAAGACTGCTATCATGTCTCCCCTGGTCCTTCTTTCTATTAAACTAGACATACCCAGTTCCTGCAACCGTTCCTCATATGTTTTAGTCTCCAGTCCCCTAAATTCTCTTTGTTGCTCTTCTCTGCACTCTTTTTAGAGTCTCCACCAGGCTTTAGAGTCTTTTCCAAGGTGCTTTTTCCAAATATACAACAATACGCTTTAGCGAAACGCTTCCAGTTTCAACAGGGTGCGGTCAATGCGAGTTCCACCTGAGTTTTATCTGCATGGAATCATCACAACCACACCTGGGTTTGAAGGCAAAGAACAACTATCCGTTTATCACTGGGTTCATCCAGGCAAGGCTAAGTGAACGCTAAAAGATGAGAGAGAGAGAGGAGAGAGAGAGAGAGAGAGAGAGAGAGAGAGAGAGAGAGAGAGAGAGAGAGAGAGAGAGAGAGAGAGAGAGAGAGAGAGAGAGAGAGAGAGAGAGAGAGAGAGAGAGAGAGAGAGAGAGAGAGAAGAAACAATTGCACAAGGGTATTTATCACTGAGAGTTGTCATGGAAGAGAGATAGTAAAACTGATGGAGTCGGCTGAGATAGCAGAACGGACAGCTTTGATTAAAGAAAAGACATTGACTAGATTTATTATCCACTGGAAAGGCCTTATGGGATATTTCTGGGAAAGAGAGGGGGAAAAATGAAGTGATGACATACAGATTTAATGACTAGCAATAATCAGAGATTATTAAAAAAAAGGTTAAGTTGTAATTTTAGACTAAGAGATGAACTTAAATTTTACTGTAAAAGCGGTTGGGAGTCCTTACTTTTTGTGTATTGTAGGAAGTTATCACCCAGCCCTCTCCCAGAAAAATGAAATATCCTCGGAAATATTGAAAGGGCAGAATATTTCTCTGGATGTGAAAAGAAAGAAACATGTTTAAAAGACAGAATAGCTGCCTGCAGCTTCCTGCCCATCCCCCTTTGTCAATGGGCCATTAAAGCCTGAGCTAGTCCACTTTACATAATAAAGAGTTCTCCCCTTCAGCTCCAGAGTGATGGGATTAAGGCATGATAATATTGGCCCTTTTACCCAACTGGCCACATGGCATCTGAGAACTCAACCAAAGCTGGATTCAAAACGCAGCCTACAGAGTTGCCCCTGCATGGCTCCATGGGAGTCTGATAACCAATCAGAATACAAGTTCAAGATCAAAGGCCAGAGAGGGCATAAAACCAGGGACTCAGCATCTCAGCCCTTCCTTCTCTTCTTCTCCACCAACATTGAAGCATGTGATCACCTTTTCTGTTCAGGGCTCAAGCCATGTGGTGCTGTCCACCATTAAAACCATCTTTCCAAGCAGCCTCCATGTCTCCAGTGTCTTTTTCCCCACTTGGAGCTGAACCCAGAAGGACATTTCTTCCAACAGTATAAAAGTATTATTCATGTTATATAATTTTTATTTGACTCTACAACTCTACTTCTCATTCTTTTCTCTATTCTGTCCTCTTTACTCTTCCCTTTCTTAATCTTTAGTGGGTGGTGGTGGTTATTTTTTACTTTAAAAAAACTGAATAGTTTTAAAAGCTTTTTTTGTAGTATTTTTGTAACGATTTTGTAGTATAAGTGCACCAGGGTGACTAACATCCCGATCCTACTGTCTTCATTTATTTGTACCCATTTCCTGTGTTCTTATTCATGTTTATTCTTACTCCTGTTATCTTGTGCATGAATGGCAAAGTAAATAAATAAAAATAAATGAATAATGCAATGTTTCAAACATTACATATTTACCGTATTAAAAATTAAAACAGAAGAAATATATAAAGAAAAGAATGGCCATCCTAAAAATCAAATTATAACATTCGGGGTTCTACATATTTTTCCCATATTCATTCTCCCTTTTTTTCCCACACAAACACATACACACACACACACACACAAATGTCAATGACACTCATGTTTCTCAACCTTCACAATTTTAAGAGGGCTGGACTTCAATTCCCAGAATTCTCCAGCCAGATTGAAAAACACAGGTTTATACAAACAGACTGCTGGGTATTCAGTTCTGTTTAATAGAATCAATATTCAGATATACTATTTAGCAGTCTAATTGGATTCAGGAGGCTACAGGGAGTCCTTGATTTATGACCATAATTGAGCCCAAAACATCTGTAGCTAAGCAAGACGTGTTAAGTGAGCTTTGTCCTATTTTACCACCTGTCTTGCCACGGCTGTTAAGGGAATCTGGCTTTGCTTGTCAAAAGGGTTAAAGGTCGCAAAAAGTGATCACATGAACCCAGGACATTGCAACTGTCATAAACACAACTCAGTTTCCAAGCATCTGAATTTTGATCACCTGATCATGGAGATGCTGCAATTGGCCTTAAGTTGGGGAACTGATCAAAAGCCACTTTTTTCAGTGCTGTTGTAACTATGAACGGTCACTAAATAAACTGTTGTAAGTCGAGGACAATACAGAGGAAGGGCTTTACAACGAATGTCTTCTTAATCTTCACCCTGCTTGCTTCTTTTTCACCCAAAGATTTCTGCTCAAATACTCTTCGCCCCTCCTTTACTTTCCCCTAAAAGAAAAACAGGAACCAACATGAAGAGATGCCACGTAAAACGTTTTGGTTTCCTCCTTCACTAGGAATTTATGAAACCGTTGGATTGATATATCGGGACAGCAGCCATCTGGAACCTGATTCGAAAGGTTTTCCAAAAAATGGATCATCATTTCTGTTTTTCCTTGACAAAGAGACCTTCCCACCTTCTAACTCGGATGCCACATCACCTCCTCTTCTCCTAATCTGTGCAAACATTCTTTTCATAGGAGGCAGAATTCACAATCTGGGTAGATTTCCGCAGCTGAAAAATCAACAGATTTTGGAAGACAATGCCATCAAATTGTCAAGGTTAGTGTGTGTGTGTTGGAGGGGGGGGGGACAGTAAGATTCACTGATTGAAGCACAATTCACACACACACACACACACACACACACACACACTTTCTAAGCAATCAATCCAAATCTTCCTTCCTGTAACTTAAATCAATTTTTCAGCCTTCTGCCCAGTGGTGAAATTCATTTTTTTTAACTACCAGTTCTGTGGGCGTGGCTTGGTGGGCGTGGCTTGGTGGGCGTGGCAGGGGAAGGATACTGTAAAATCTCCATTCCCTCCCCACTCCAGGGGAAGGATACTGCAACCCTCCCCACTCCAGGGGAAGGATACTGCAAAATCCCCATTCCCTCCCCACTCCAGGGGAAGGATACTGCAAAATCTCCATTCCTACCCTACTCCAGGGGGGAGAAAACTCAAAATCTCCATCCCCTCCCCACTCCAGGGGAGGGATACTGCAAAATCCCAATTCCCTCTCCACTCCAGGGGAAGGATACTGCAATATCCCCATTCCCTCCCCACTCCAGGGGAAGGATACTGCAAAATCTCCATTCCTACCCTACTCCAGGGGGGAGAAAACTCAAAATCTCCATCCCCTCCCCACTCCAGGGGAGGGATACTGCAAAATCCCAATTCCCTCTCCACTCCAGGGGAAGGATACTGCAATATCCACATTCTCTCCCCACTCCAGGGGAAGGATACTGCAAAATCTCCATTCCTACCCTACTCCAGGGGGGAGAAAACTCAAAATCTCCATCCCCTCCCCACTCCAGGGGAGGGATACTGCAAAATCCCAATTCCCTCTCCACTCCAGGGGAAGGATACTGCAATATCCCCATTCCCTCCCCACTCCAGGGGAAGGATACTGCAAAATCTCCATTCCTACCCTACTCCAGGGGGGAGAAAACTCAAAATCTCCATCCCCTCCCCACTCCAGGGGAGGGATACTGCAAAATCCCAATTCCCTCTCCACTCCAGGGGAAGGATACTGCAATATCCACATTCTCTCCCCACTCCAGGGGAAGGATACTGCAAAATCCCCATTCCCTCCCCACTCCAGGGGAAGGATACTGCAATATTCCCATCCCCTCCCTACTCCAGGGGAAGGATACTGCAAAATCCCCATTCCCTCCCCACTCCAGGGGAAGGATACTGCAAAATCCCCATTCCCTCCTGATCAGCTGGGACTTGGGAGAGAGAGAATAGATGGGGGCGGGGCCAGTAAGAGGAGGTATTTGCCAGATCTCTAAACTACTCAAAATGTCTGCTACCAGTTCTCTAGAACTGGTCAGAACCTGCTGAATTTCACCCCTGCTTCTGTCCTCTGAGATGAGATCGAACAGGTCTTAACCAATATTTCCAACTATTAGTAGTCTTTGAATTATGACCGCAATTGAGTCCCAAATGTCTGTTGCTAAGCGAGTCAATTGTTAAGTGAGTTTTATCCCGCTTTACCACGCTTCTTGCCAATATTGTTAAGTTCATCGCTGCAGCTGTTAAGTTAGTAACATTAGGTCATTAAGTGAATCTGCCTTCCCTGTTGACTTTGCTCGTCAGAAGGTCGCAAAAGGGGATCACATGACCCCGGGACACTGCAACTGTCATAAATACGAGTCAGTTGCCAAACATCCGAATTTTGATCGTGTGAATGTGGGGATGCTGCAATGGTCATAAGGGCGAAAAACGGTCAGATGTCGCCTTTTTCAGTGCTGTTGTAACTTTGAACAGTTCCTAAATGAACGGTTGTAAGTCAAGGACTACCAGTAGGGGAGTTGGATAAAATGGTCTCATAAAAACAGGCTATCTGTTTGATTTGAATCAGGGTAGGTTTATGGCTAGCAATGAGCAGGATGTAGGAAAAGTTATGGAATTTTGCAGACAGGGAAAACAGCAATGATTCTTTACTGTATTTTAAATTAGCTGATAAGCCGGCGTTGTCGAGATATTTTATTTATAGAGGGAAAATGTCCAGACCAAACGTAATTTATAATGTTGTATTTTCCCCCTTACCAGAGGGAGTCCCCTTGTGGTGTACTGTGAAGCCATTACCATGGCAACTCCACTGCACTGTACAGTAGAAGCCATTTTACGGCAGTACAGTAGAAGCCATTTTAAGGCACAACAGGCTGTATATTAATAGAACCCCCTCACACATCCCCGAGGGATGTTAGGAGTGTCTTACCCCCACCGTATTTGTTTCCAGAGAGCAAGCCATCTGTGTACCAAGTTTGGTTGAAATTGCTCGAGGCGTTCCAGAGTTATGCTGGGCTCAATTGTGGTCGTAAGTCGAGGACTATTGGTACAAACAACAGAAGGAAACATCAGAGACGCAACCGAGAGAAAGAACATCCTGATGAGGTTTACTGGTCAAGAGGTTAACCCATTAAAAATGATTAAGGAGAGGACTGGACATAAAAAGAAATCGGAGATGCCCATTGAGAGAGAGAGAGGCACTTGAGAATAAACAGGAAGACCTTCCAACAATGTAGGTTGTGGTCAAGTGGAGGTCAACCTTAGTTGCGCTCCATCACGAGACTTCATCTCTGAAGTGGTGGGAAGGAATCCAAACGAACAATGGATGTGTTGGAAGAACTGTTGGAAGAAATGCCCAGCTGGGTTCAGTGGGGAAAAAGACACCGGATTCATGGAAAGAAGGTTTCTTGATGATGGACAGGACCACACCGTTTGAGGCAGGGGTGGGTTTCAGCCGGCGTTACCACCAGTTCGGTCGTGCGGGTGTGCGCGCTGGAAGCACGCTGCACGCACAAGCACAGTTCAATGAAAATTGTTCTGTGCATGCGCAGAACTAAAAAAAAAGATGGTGGCGGGCGGGGACGGCGGGGACCGGGGAACAGACCTTAAGCAAATCACTGCCGTTGATAAGTTGGTAGCCCGGCTGTTAAGTAAAACTGCCTTCCCCATTAACTTTGCTTGTCAGAAGGTCACCAAAGGTGAAGACGTGATCCTTGGGACCAGTGGTGGGTTTCAAAAAATTGTTGGAACCTATTCTGTGGGTGTGGCCTCCTTTGTGGGAGTGGCTTGCCAGCCATGTGACCTGGTGGGAGTGGCTTGCCGGCCATGTGTTTTCTTTCTTTCTCTGTCTCTCTGTCTCTGTCTCTGTCTCTATCTCTGTCTCTCTCTCTCTTTCCTTCCTTTTGTCTCTCTGTCCCTTTTTTCTTTTTATCTTTCACCTCTCTCTCACTTTTTCTTTCTTTTTTCTTTATTTATTTCTTCCTTTCTTTCTCTTTCTCTCTCTCTCTCTCTCAACACACGCAATGTTCTGCTTGCACCACAAACGCAGTAGTCATCCTTACCTTTCACAGAGGCACTGAGTTTTATAAATAGGAGCATGATAGTGTAGAATAATCATATCCAAGGACCAGTGTTGGGTTTCAAAAACTTTTGGACCCTCTTCTGTAGGTGTGGCCTACTTTCTGGGTCCACTGGTGGAACCTCTTCTAACCGGTTTGGTAGATTTGACGAACCGGTTCTACCGAATAGGTGCGAACTGGTAGGAACCCACCTCTGCTTGGGACACAGCAACAGTTATAAGTCTGAGCCAGTTGCCAGGCATCTGAATTTTGGATCACACAATCCTGGGGATGCCACAAAGGTTACAATGGTGAAAAACAGTCACAAGTCACCTTTTCTTGGTCAGGGCTGTTGTCACTTTGAATGGGCACTAAATGAAATCAAGGTTGTAAGTCAAGGACTCCCTGTGTCTCATCATAAAGGGTACAATAAGAACAAAGCTGAAAGAGTGAAATAATCAAAATTGAATTGAGGTCTAAGGTTCAAGTGTGAATACCACTTTATAATGCTTTGGGAAGGCCACACTTGGAATCCGGCATCCAGTTTTGGTTGTCACAATACAAAACGAAATGTGGAGACTCTAGAAAGAGTGCAGAGAAGAGCAACAAAGACGATTAAGGGACTGGAAGCTAAAACATGCAAAAAACGGTTGCAGGAATTGGGTATGTCTAGTTTCATGAAAAGAAGGACTAGGGGGGGGACGTGATGGGGGGCTTTGTGGGCTGCCATAGAAAAGAGGGGGTCAAGCTATTCTCCAAAGGCAGGACAAGAAGCAACGGATCGAAACTAACCAAGGAGAGAAGCAACCGAGAATTCAGAAGAAATATTCGGACACTGAGAACAATTAACCAGTGGAATAACTGGCTTCCAGATGTTCTGCGGACTCCGTCACTGGATGATTTCATGAAGACACTAGACAGCCATTTGTCCAGAATGATGTACAGTTTCCTGTTTGAGCAGGGGGTTGGATTACGCCAGCGATGGCAAACGTTTTAGGCGCAGAGTGCCCTAACCAGAAGGTGCACGCATGCCAGTGGTGGGTTCCGGGCGGTCCGGTCCAGTCCGGCAGCTGGGAGCAGGGCCACCGTACCAGAACAGTGGCTCGTTTGGGCCACCCGCCCACCCACATTCCTTACTGGTTTTTGACGCCAACAGGCCAATTGCGCACATGCGCAATATATAAAGGGAAGTAGCATGCTCCCTCTCATATTTGGGCATACCAGGTGCCTTGACATCTAATCATTCCCCTGGCTCAGCTGATAAGGGATGAGAGCTTGTGGCTTAGAGGTTATTATAACTGCCTAACATGTAAAATAGCCCAAGTTCAAATGCCAGTAAGGGTATAGCTAACTGATGAGAGCTAAATAGCTTGAAATAGATCTATACTAGTCTCCCATCATTTATTTGTTTTCGTAGATTTTCACGGGTGTAGGTATGCTGGTCTTGTTGTATTCGGGTCTTTTCCCGTGTAAGATTGAGATTGTCCTGGCAACGTTTCGGCGAGGTCCCACTCGCCATCTTCAGACTGGTGTTTTCGGCTCCGTGCTTGTGCGAGTAAGGCATGGTTGGAGCTGTCATCTTTCTATAAATCTTGGTGGGGTGTGTGTGGAGTGCTGGCTTTGTTGCTGTAAGTGGGTTGATTGGCTGTGTAGTTGCATCCTGATTGGTAGATGGAGTTGATGTTTGTAGATTGGTAGGCTGTTTCGTATCATCCTGTGTGGCTGAGGTGCTGGCTGTGTGTCCGTTGTTCTTTTGTGTGGTAACAACCTGGGTGGTGGGTGGGGTTCGTTTGTTGACTAGGGCTGGTTTCTAGATGTCTGGTAGGCAGGAGGTATCGTCACATTTATTCATATTGTTGGGGTGTTTCTCTATTTCGACGGCTTCCATAATTATTCTCTTGTTGAAGTGTTCTGTTGTGGAGATTAATTTGGTTCCTTCAAAATCAATTTCATATCCTGTAGCTTTAAGGTGCTGTAAAAGGAAGGACTTTTTTTCTTTTTTTCTGACTGTGTTCTTGTGTTCTGTTATCTGTAGTATTTTGAAGGAACCACCCCACCAAGATTTATAGAAAGACGGCAGCTCTAACCATGCTTTAAGCCGAAAACACCAGCCTGAAGATGGCGAGTGAGACCTCGCTGAAACGTTGCCAAGACAATCTCAATCTTACACCGGAAAAGACCCGAATACAACAAGACCAGCACACACACACACACACACACACACACACACACACAGTATATATATAATAAAATCAATTAAGTAATAGCAATCACATCAATCAATTGCAAAAGTCAGCCTTGCTTGCAACAATACCTTTAACACTGTCGGACAAAAACAGCTGCCTATCCCAGGTCCACTCAATAGGTGGACAAAACTGCCACATCCAGTCTAAACATCTGGATGACTCCGTGACCAGCCATAATTCTACCTCCAATTTTGCAAGAGGGTTTGCAAATGAAGAGGGACTTACCAGAAAGATAAGAAGCTGAGAATAGATCCAGGAGGGAACGGTGTGTGAATCAGAAACAGGATGTGGCTCAGACTGGTTAGAAATTCCAATTTCATGTGTGCACGTACCACAGGAGAAGACAAAAGAAAAAAATTGGCAAAGCTGAAAGGCTGCCTGTTGAATAAAAAGGAGCCATGGAGTATTTATGAAGTCAAAGGGACAGCTTGTCCTCCTGCGGAGGCAGAATGAGGATGAGTGGCAGTGCTGTTCCTTCCATCCGCCTCGGTAGCTTTAAATGAAATTTAATTTATATTTAAATGCCTGAGGTTTTTTTTTTTTAATATGCATGCTGTTGGATAAGGGATTTAGCAAGATAAAGAAGAGAAATCTGTACTACCCTCCTCCCAATTCTGGAATTTAAAAATAAACTTTCTTGCCTGCCTGCCTGCCTGCCTGCCTGCCTGCCTGCCTGCCTGCCTGCCTGCCTGCCTTCCTTCCTTCCTTCCTTCCTTCCTTCCTTCCTTCCTTCCTTCCTTCCTTCCTTCCTTCCTTCCTTCCTTCCTTCCTTCCTTCCTCCCTCCCTCCCTCCTTCTCTTTCTTTATCTATCTATCTATATCTATCTATCTATCTATCTATCTATCTATCTATCTATCTATCTATCTATCTATCTATCTAATTAATTATATATCCATATGTCTGTCTGTCTGTCTGTCTGTCTGTCTGTCTGTCTGTCTGTCTCTATCTATCTATCTATCTATCATCTATCTAATTAATTATATATCCATATGTCTGTGTCTGTCTGTCTGTATCTATCTGTCTGTCTGTCTCTATCTATCTATCTATCTATCTATCTATCTATCTATCTATCTATCTATCTATCTAATTAGATGTATGTATGTATGTATGTATGTATGTATGTATGTATGTATGTATGTATCTGTCTGTCTGTCTCTATCTATCTATCTATCTATCTATCTATCTATCTATCTATCTAATTAGATGTATGTATGTATGTATGTATGTATGTATGTATCTGTCTGTCTGTCTGTATCTATCTATCTATCTATCTATCTATCTAATTAGATGTATGTATGTATGTATGTATGTATCTGTCTGTCTGTCTGTCTGTCTGTCTCTATCTATCTATCTATCTATCTATCTATCTATCTATCTATCTATCTAACATCTAATTAGATGTATGTATGTATGTATGTGTCTGTCTGTCTGTATGTATCTATCTATCATCTATCATCTATCATCTATCATCTATCATCTATCATCTATCATCTATCATCTATCATCTATCATCTATCTATCTATCTATCTATCTATCTCTATCTATCTATCTATCTATCTATCTATCTATCTATCTATCTATCTATCTATCTATCTATCTATCTATCTATCTATCTATCTATCATCTATTCCTGCCTTTATTTCTTTTACAAATACCTCAAGAGGCTAACATGTACAACACACATTCCTCTTTTTATTTTCCCCACAACAACAGCCCTGTGAGGTTGTTTTGCTGAGAGAGAGTGACTGGTTCAAAGTTATCCAGTTGGCTTTCATACCTAATCGATCAATTAGAATAGAACTGGAAGGGACCTTGGAGGTCTTCTAGTCCAGCCCCCTGCTCAAAGCAGGAGACCCTATACCAGTGATGGCAAGCCTTTCTTGGCTGTCATGCCAAAAGCGGGGGGAGCACAGGGGGTTGTGCGCCAGCGTGCCACACCCATAATGCTATGCGCATGTTCCCCCCCCCCCCAGGGCATATGCATGCACACAATCAGCAACCCCCCTGCTTTTGCCACGTTTTTTTTCATCTTCCCCAGGGTCCATTCTAGGAGCCTGGGGAGGGTGAAAACAGCCTCCCCCAACACCCCCCCCCCCCGGATGCCCTCCGGAGGGCAAAAAACAGACCTATGGAGAACCCAGAGGTTCAGGAATGGTGACTTCCAGTTTGTCCATAGGGCCGATTTTTGACTTCCGGAGCCTTCAGGGGCTTTCGGGAGGCCTCCCTGAAGGCTCCTGAGGACAAAAACCAATCCTACAAGCAAACCGGAAGTGATTTCCAGTTTGTCTGTAGGGCTGATTTTCAACCTCTGGAACCTTCAGGGCAGTGGTGGATTTCAAATTTTTTTAGAATCTCTTCTGTAGGTGTGGCCTGCTTTGTGGGAGTGGCTTGCCAGCCATGTGATCGGGTGGGAGTGGCTTGCCGGCCATGTGACCAGGTGGGAGTGGCTTGGCAGCCATGTGAACAAGTGGGAGTGGCTTGGCAGCCATGTGACTGGGTGGGCGTGGCCAACTTGTGAAATGTGGTGACACTCACTTAACAACACTCTTGCTTAGCAACCAAAATGCTGACTCGGAAACTCTGGCATTTGAAGCACACAAGTCTTAAAGCTGTTAAGTTACAAGACCCTTGCACCCCTAACCCTTTAGAACACACACACCCCCGGGATGTTCAAACTTGACAGCTTTAAGACTTGTGGACTTCAACTCCCAGAATTCCTCCTCCAGTCATGTTGGCTCAGGGACTCTGGCATTTGAAACACGCAAGTCTTAAAGCTGTCAAGTTACAAGACCCTTGCACCCCTAACCCTTTAGAAAAAAAAAGCCCAGGGGTGTTCAAACTTGACAGCTTTAAGACTTGTGGACTTCAACTCCCAGAATTCCTCCTCTCTCTCTTCATCTTGATGATGTGCGGACGGGCGGGGGGGAGGGAGCTGGAACCGGTTCTAAACGGCACTGTAGATTTATAGAAGAGGTTAGAACTGGCAGGAACCCACCCTTACTTCAGAGGCGTTCAGGAGTCTTCTCTGAGTGAAAAGGGTGAAAAATGGCCCTCCGGCCAAACCGGAAGTCTGTAGGGCCGTTTTTCGCCCTCTGGAGACTTCAGGGAAGCCTCCAGAGGGCGAAAAACGGTCTCAAAATAAGGCCGGTCAGCTGGCCAGCGCATGCATGCCTCACATGCCCTGACAAATGGCTCCACATGCCACCTGTGGCAAGCGTGCCATAGGTTCGCCATCACGTCCCTATACCATTTCAGACAATTGACTGCCCAGTCTCTTCTTAAAAACCTCCAGTGACGAAACACCTACAACTTCTGGAGGCAAGCTGTTCCAACGGCTTCATTGTTCTCAGCTCATCTGTTTCTCCTTAATTCCAGATTGTGGGACTAGAACTCACCATTTCCTGGTGAATGGCCCAAAGTCACCCAGCTGGCTTTCACGCCTACCAGTAAGTGGGGACTAGAACTCGCTGTTTCCCAGTGATTGGCACAAAGTCACCAAGCTGACGTTTGTACGTAAGGTAGGACTAGAACTCACCTTCTCCTGGTGACTGACCCAAAGTCACCCAACTGGATTTTACACCTAAGCGGGGACTAGAACTCACCCTCTCCCTGTGATTGGCCCCAAGTTACCCAGCTGACTTTCATACCTATGGTGGGACGAGAATTCACCGTCTCCTGGTGATCGGTCCCGAAGTCACTCAGCTAGTTTTCATGCCTAAAACAGGGCTAGAACTCACCATCTCCCAGTGATTGACCCAAAGTCACCCAGCTAGCTTTCATGCCTAAAACAGGGCTAGAACTCACCATCTCCCAGTGATTGACCCAAAGTCACCCAGCTAGCTTTCATGCCTAAAACAGGGCTAGAACTCACCATCTCCCAGTGATTGACCCAAAGTCACCCAGCTAGCTTTCATGCCTAAAACAGGGCTAGAACTCACCATCTCCCAGTGATTGACCCAAAGTCACCCAGCTAGCTTTCATGCCTAAAACAGGGCTAGAACTCACCATCTCCCAGTGATTGACCCAAAGTCACCCAGCTAGCTTTCATGCCTAAAACAGGGCTAGAACTCACCATCTCCCAGTGATTGACCCAAAGTCACCCAGCTAGCTTTCATGCCTAAAACAGGGCTAGAACTCACCATCTCCCAGTGATTGACCCAAAGTCACCCAGCTAGCTTTCATGCCTAAAACAGGGCTAGAACTCACCATCTCCCAGTGATTGACCCAAAGTCACCCAGCTAGCTTTCATGCCTAAAACAGGGCTAGAACTCACCATCTCCCAGTGATTGACCCAAAGTCACCCAGCTAGCTTTCATGCCTAAAACAGGGCTAGAACTCACCATCTCCCAGTGATTGACCCAAAGTCACCCAGCTAGTTTTCATGCCTAAAACAGGGCTAGAACTCACCATCTCCCAGTGATTGATCCAAAGTCACCCAGCTAGCTTTCATGTCTAAAACAGGGCTAGAACTCACCATCTCCCAGTGATTGACCCAAAGTCACCCAGCTAGCTTTCATGCCTAAAACAGGGCTAGAACTCACCATCTCCCAGTGATTGACCCAAAGTCACCCAGCTAGCTTTCATGCCTAAAACAGGGCTAGAACTCACCATCTCCTAGTTTCTAGCCTGGCGCCTAAACTACTAGATCAAACTGACCCTCTGCCTGTCTGCAAACTTTCTTTTTAACAGTCCTGGAGATCCCATTAAAATTTCCTATTACGTGGATGGGAAGAAGACTTACTCACTCAGCAACTAAGCCTTGCTCCTTATGTGGCTACTTCCTCCCCCTCTCACTCCTCCCCCCCCCCATACAAAAAATGCATTTTGTTAAAAAATAATTGGCAAGGGCAATACATATATGTTGGTTTGATGAGAAGAAAATAGATATAACAGTAAAGGGTTTTTTTGTTACCCAATATTAATTATAACAACTAACAATGGAATGATAAGGATAAGGGATACGGTTAATGATACATAGATGTACCACCATAACAAAAGGAACGTGGACACAAATTGTAAACAGTGATTTGAGGGGAGAAAAGGGCTTAGCTATTTTGTCAACTAATTTTAGTTTAGAATGTGTTATAAAGGTTTAAGGCTATTGGATGACTTTGTAATAATTAATGAAATGCCATCAGGTGGTTGTGTTTTTTAACTATGGATTATTCTAGGCCAAAGGACACTAAATTTCAGTCAAATGAGAACTATGGTATGTTGGAAGTAAGACTCATTAAGAACTTTGACACTTGATATGAATGTAAGTAATGATTCTGGAAGAGATGCACGAAAGCTAATTGTAATCAATTGACACACTTTCTGCAAGAGGTAATGTAAGATGATCATTTTTGTGTATTGTTTGTTTAGTAAAAATAAAAAAAAATGTTTATTGGAAGAAAAGAAAAAAAGAAATGCATTTTGTAAAAAATCCCTGCAATTTTTCCAGGTCAGTATTCAGCACGAAGCACTAGGTGAATATTTTAAGGAAGTTTAAGAAGCAGGACTTTTAAAGTTTTGTTGTTGTTAATTGCGAAGTCGTGTCCGACACATCGCAACCCCATGGACAACGTTCCTCCAGGCCTTCCTGTCCTCTACTATCCTCTGGAGTCTGTATAAGCTCACTCCGACTGCTTCGGTGACTCCACCCAGCCACCTCCTTCTCTGCCGTCCCCTTCTTCTTCTTTTGCCCTCCATCTTTCCCAGCATGAGGCTCTTCTCCAGAGAGTCCTTCCTTCTCATTAGGTGGCCAAAGCATTTGAGTTTCCTCTTCAGGATCTGGCCTTCTAAAGAGCAGCCAGGGTGGATCTCCTCTAGGACTGACCGATTGGATCATCTTGCAGTCCAAGGGACTCAATGCAGGAGTCTTCTCCAGCACCAGAGTCCAAAGGCCTCCATTCTTTGGTGCTCAGCCTTCCTTATGATTCAAC